>NC_081407.1:34790053-35090053 GCF_030272615.1 Cryptomeria japonica
AACAAATCCACCTTCATTTCGCGGATTTTTCGGAGGACCGTGTGCACTCCGGGCACCATCGTCCCGTCAACTTTCGCTCAAATTTGTAGAACAGCATCGTCTTGACATTTTACTGCTAATTTTAGGTCCGTAGCTTCATCCCGTATCCCTATCTCTGTTTATAAGCGAATCTTTCCTACTTTACATGCATTCCTAGTTCAATCATTCTATCTACATTCTTTACAAAAGAGGGTATCCTTGATGTCTTAACCCTTGAAACTCATTTAGAATTTAGTCTTGCATTGTGTGGGATTGGATCTTGTGGGTTTCAACCCCTCTTTTGAATGTAAAGTCTCTACCAAGTGAAAACCGTCAACCCTAGTGACCTCCCTTCTCTCTCCTTGGAGTGGGGGGGGGAAACACGCAGGGTTCGATTTTTTTCCGCTTTACATTTTGGTGAACCCGACGTGAACATCATAATTCTGATTATTCATGGTCAGATCTGAAAAATTTGCTTCCTTAATTACATTTCCATGTTTGATCTTTTGCAAACTTTAGAGGTTAATTGCATAAAAACCCTGAAATTTTCTTTTTAGTAATTGAGCTTGTGAAATGTTTAATTGTTAATGCTTGTTTCAGATCTACCCTTCTATTGCAAATTGTCAATTCATATTTGTGCTTTAATTCTGAAAATTAAGTGGTTAAGTGTCAAAACCCTAATTTTTAAAACCTTCTTGATTCAACCTTTGACTGATAATTTCACTGATCAAAACACCTCCAAATTAGCTGTAACTTTGGATTCCGCAACAAAATCACAATATCTCTCATCCTTGAAAATTTTGAAAAAAGTTGCGAGGACCGTGTGCACCCCGAGCGCCATTGTCCCCGACATTTTTTCCGAAATTTTGGGAGCTAGATCTTACTATATTTTTCTGCTAAAATCCAGAATTTTGGCTGATTTTATCAATTCTAACACTTTCAAAATTAAAGTCAAAGTTGGTCTAGTGATTGCTTGGATTAAGGCTTATAATCATTCAAAAATTGTTGAAATTAAAATTCATATCAAAATTGTGTTTCTTACAATCCTAAGTCTGAAAAGTGTGTTGGCATTCATTCGAAATTTCAGTGCTTTATTCAAATTCTTGCAATTTGTGACTCTTGAAATTAAGTGATTGCATCAACCTTGATTTCCACTTTCAAAAGTGAATTTTGCATGAAATTGAGTCAACTTTTAAATTTCAAAGCCTGCATCGCTTTTAGTATTCCCTCTAAAATCATAAAATTCAAAATTTCAGTTTCCCTCTCTTTTTCAAAATTCAAATTTTGCATTTTTCAACAATCTTGGTAGGGTTCAACTTTGAGATTGCAACTTTATTTTGGCCTATCTACAAATCGTAAAATCACTCAATTTTTTCAGATTAGCTTTAAAATCATCATAACTTTCATCCCTGAAAATTTCGAAAAAAGTTGCGAGGACCGTGTGCACTCTATTCGCCACGGTCCCTGACATTTTTTCCGAAATTTCGGGAGATTGTCCTGATTGTATTTATCAGCTTAAATCTAGGAGATTGGCTGATTTTATTGAAATTTGCTACCTCTAAAATTCAAAATCTTCTCTCTCTCTTTAGTGCATGAGTTTTACAACAATAAGCCCTACTTACACTATTCCTGTTAGACGAAGCCTTAGAATTAAGTCCTTCCAAGGTTTAATTACCGAGGAGATGGAACCTAATTTGAATGGCCTTTTTAACGAGGACACGGGTAATTCCTCTAATCCTCTTAATGATGAAGAAGCTCTCCATGAGGTTCCTGTAGAACAACTTTCAAAATTGGATAACCAATTTGATGATTTTCAGCGATGGATGTCTCAAGAATATCCCGATAGTCAAGCTCTTTCATTAATTGAGGGTCTAAAATGTATGGTTCAAAGTGATAAGAATGGAATTGATATTTTGCGTGGTATTGCACACATTGTGGATTTGAATGTGATGCCGATGAAGAGTTGTGCCGAAACTTTAGGTTATACACAACCTCCTACTCAAGACAATCATTCTATTCCTTTGACAACATCTATTGCTAGTATACCTACTTTTACATAAAACATAATGACTACTTCGATACAAGACATTCCACCTATGATCACCAGTCATGGGGGCAATCCTTCTTCTTCAATCAACCCTCTTCCTTCATTCAATCCAACTTCTTCATTCATTCCTTCAATGAGGGTCCCTATTACATCTCCACAAATGAACATGATGCAAGGGGGCAATTCATTTAACCATTCCATTCCTCCTTGTAGTGTTCCTCCTTTCCAATCATCTCCTATGACTAACTATCATAGTGTCCCACCACCTTACTCTCAATCAATACCTTCTTTCAATAACATAATACCTCCATCACAATCTAACACGTCTAATATGAACTCTTCGACTAAAGCGACCATTAACAATCTTGCACAAACTGTCTCTTCTTTACAGCAACAAATTGCCTCTATGAATCAATCTAAGTTTAGTGTGCCCACATTTGATGTTGCGAGCCCACTTTCTCTTGACATTGTTAGAGCTATCCCCCCTAAACATGTTGAAATCCCGCAATTGGAGCTTTATAATGGTAAGGGTGATCCTCTAACACATGTTAAGACCTTTCAAACAATATGTACCGATTTTGCTTATGACCAAAGGTTGCTTGCAAAACTGTTTACTAGAACATTAAGATAAGGCTTTACAATGGTATTGCTCGTTGCCTTCCTATTCTATTACTTCTTTCCAACAGCTTGCAAATGCTTTTATTCAACAATTTCAAAACAATATAAGTCCTAAAGTTACTTTGATTGATTTAATGCATTGTAAACAAGGTGTTAAAGAAAAAGTGACTGATTTCATTGGTAGATATAAGAATTTGTATGCTCAAATTTCTTTTCCAGTACCTGACAATGATATTCAAAGAATCTTTATTTCTAATTTACAAAAAGATATTAGAGAAAAACTCCTATTTTCTGAGTTTACTTCTTTCCAACAGTTGTGCGCAACTCTTCACAATTATCAACTGACTGTGAGTCAAATGGAACAAGCAAATCCTATGGCTCCGAGTGATAAGGGTGATAGTAGTCAACAACCATTTGGGAAGTTTAAACCGAACAGAGAGTCCATTAAGTTCAATGAAAACATCATCAACAACAATGTGAATCCAGCATCAGGTGTGCCTCCTATTTCTAAGTTTTTCAAGAAAGAAAGAAAGTTTACTCCTTTGAATGACTCATTGCATAGTATTATGAATAAGTTATTGGAACAAAATGTGCTTACTCTTCCTCCTATAAGGAAAATAGATCCTGCAAAGATTAATTCACTCTATTTTGATAACAAATCTTTTTGTCAATTTCATCGTCAACCTGGGCATGATACTGAAAAATGTTTTGCTTTAAAGGGTAAAATTCAAGATTTGATTGATAATAATACTATCTCTGTTTCTGGTGTGAATGATAAAGGCAACACATCTGTAGCTCCTCCTAACCAAAATCTTAAGATTTTTACTGATCCATTACCTTCTCATACCTCTAATGTGATTGAGACTAATGATTCTTCTTTCTCACCTGATAGTCTTCTGTTTGTGACTCCGAATGTGATTAACTTTGTGGAACAGTAGAAAATCCCTAAAGAACCTTTCATCACATTTGATTTGAGTGAAACTATCAGGGCACCTGATGGTCCTTTATATATAGTTGCAAAAGTCAAGAATACACCTTGTCGTGGAGTGCTTATTGATCCTTCTTGTATGGTTAATGTCATTACTGAAGAATTTCTTTTTACTTTACAATTGAATCAAGTGATCTATGACGAAACAAATGTGGTTGTGAAATTGTTTGATGCATTTTCTTCTCCTACAGTTGGTTCTATTACATTACCTATTGAGGTGCATAACAAATCCCTTGATGTAAGATTTGCTATTATTCCATCATCCGAACAATTTCATGTGAAGCTAGGCTATCCTTGGCTATCTTCCATGAAAGCTATTGCTTCTCCTATTCACAAGTGTTTGAAATTTCCCCATAATGATGAAATTGTTACTGTCAATCATAGTCTCTTTAAACCAGTTGAAAGAACTTCTAGCGTTCCTATTGATTATTTTTGGCCTAAACAATTCCAATCTCTTCCACCGCAGAGTGACCATCTTTTCAAATCTTATCAAAAGTGGAAAAAGGATATGATCCTATCTCTAAGTGAACCTAGAACACCCAAACTTGATATTCCTATCATTCTTGAGAAGGCAGTCCTTCCTTTGAAAGATAAAACTAATGTCTTTCTTCAAGAAGATTCCCAACCCACCCCTATGAATGTGACTATGCCTATATCTAATAAACTTCCTAAAGGTAGACCTATACCTCCTCGTCATGATGGACTTGGTCTCCTTCCTAAACCAAATATTCCTCCTTTATATGGAGCAGTTCCTCCTCCTTCCTCTTATAGAGAGAAGAGACCTTCCTCTTCTCCTATTATTCAACCTAAGAGACCACAACCTAAACACCCAAGTGATAAGGATGAGAACATTCCTCCTCCTCACTCTTCTCAACTTCCTACTAAGACTAGACGAAATCATTTTGCACGTGAACGCCGATGAAAGCGTCGTCTTAGAGCTCAGGTAGCTACTTCTCAGACTTTGCAATCCCCAAAAACACCTTCAGCTAGTATTATTCCATTTTCTCCTCAGCCGAAAATTGAGCCAAAATCTCCTAAACATAAGATGCATGATGGTCTTGATCCTGTGCGAGTTAAAGATCCTATTTTTATAAATCTTGATGATGATATAGATGAAAATGTTACTCCTCTTTCCTCCGATAGTGAATATGAATATGTTGATGTTGATAACCATTTTTCTAACGAATTTTCTAAAGCACTTATCCTAGCTCCTAGATAAGAACAACGTGGCTCAGAACATGAACATAGCCCTTGTTTGGATCTTGTGATAGCTCCATCTGCTGTGTTGGATGTTCCTCCTCTAGCGTGTTTCCTGCCTTCCCGAAATATTGATCAGCAAGATCGGGGGGTGGATGATGTGCTAGGCTAGTAACATTAGCATAGCAGACTCTCTCCTCCTCTCTTGATCTCTTTTGTTACTTCTTCTATGTGTTATTCTCACTCTTCTATTTGTTGTCCTTAGTGTTGTCTACTCGAGGACGATGCAAAGCATTGAGATCTCTTGGTCTCTCTCATGTTGACTCAAAAGACACATGTGTTCCCTTCTTCTAGGTGACCTTCCTTGATTGGGGAATGAAGAACAATTATGCATACATACATATGATATACATGAACTATCATACATCATACTGACCCCAAGGAAAGCGAAGTCACCTTGTGCTTTGTGTTTTGTGTCTATTATCCTTGGGCTTATCTCACACTTGGGGGCTAAATCCTTGTGATAACGTGCTCCTTTCCCTTCTCATTTCTTATATGTATCACTACCTTAAAGCAATCATCCCCAATGAGGCGTGTGCGATCGCTTTAACGTAGGGGGGCATACACCCCGTTCACATCTTTTCAAGATACTTGAAAGTTTCTTGGCGAACTTAGCTTTGCCTTGAAAATTTTTGGTATTTTTCTTGCATGACTCATAGTGAGGGAACCTTACTACTGATAGTCATGGTTCTCCCTCATGATCTTCCCTTTTACTTTGTCAATCGAAGTCGTAAGATCCTTAGTCCACTAGGGGCTTGGTGTATCTTGCCTCCTTGACGTGGTGAAAGTCTTTCAATGTTGTTTCCTTGTACTTTACCAGAAGTATGGGCGTACGCTTATACTCCCGCTAAAGTGGGGGCTAAATGTAGCATCCTAAAATTGTGACACTTGCAATTTCGACTACATTTGGGTCTTTACGATGGTGGCGCAATGTTGAACCTGAATGGAGACCCTGAAACCTGCTTGTGACATCAAAAACTGCATATTTATGCACCTTGGCCTGATCCTTCCTTGCACCCTGCTGTCCCGGGAGGTGGGACCATGGCGTCCAGCGCCCTGGTCCTTTAGGACCATGGCGCCTAGTGCCCTGGTCCCTAGCCCTATTTTGGGCCCGGTCTCTTGTTGGGCATTGGGTCTTTAAGTTTGCAATTCGGAAAATAATGCTTCTAGGTCGACCTAAGGTCAGAAAAATCAGTCTCCTAACCCTAATTGACAAGTATATAAACTACTTTTCCTCTCCTAGAAAGGGAGGAAGGAAGTAAGCAAGTAGCAAGATGCGGAAGCAATATTCAAACATTCAAACATTCAAGCATTCAAGCATTCCTTCAAACAATTGAGCATTCTAGGTCTCCATTCAAGGCTAGGTGTTGCATTCAAGACAAGGATTCAACCATTGAAGAGGAGATCACTTACAACTTACAACATATAACATACAACACCATTACACCTTCGCATGTAAGAATACAAACATTCTTACAACAAGGTATCAGTACTTGTTTACATTACAAACATTTACATTTACAGCATTCTCATTTCTTGGTTAATTCCAAAACCGAGGTTTGACCTAAAGGCAAACCCCTAATCCCTAACCCCCCAATCGTCCTCTCTTTTCTGTGTGTAGGTTGCAGGTACGCGGCTGTAATTGAAGATCTGGAATCCTTGTGCAGAGATGAACAGATCCACCTTCGTTTCGCGGATTTTTCGGAGGACCGTGTGCACTCTGGGCACCATCGTCCCATCAAATTTCGCTCAAATTTGTAGAACAGCATCGTCTCGACATTTTACTGCTAATTTTAGGTCCGTAGCTTCATCCCGTATCCCTATCTCTGTTTATAAGCGAATCTTTCCTACTTTACATGCATTCCTAGTTCAATCATTCTATCTACATTCTTTACAAAAGAGGGTATCCTTGATGTCTTAACCCTTGAAACTCATTTAGAATTCAATCTTGCATTGTGTGGGATTGGATCTTGTGGGTTTCAACCCATCTTTTGAATGTAAAGTCTCTCCCAAGTGAAAACTGTCAACCCTAGTGACCTCCCTTCTCTCTCCTTGGAGTTGGGGGGGGAAACACCTAGGGTTCAATTTTTTTCCGCTTTACATGTATATATATATATACATACATGTGTATATATACATATATGTATACACACACACATATATATGTATATATATGTGTGTGTGTGTGTGTGTGCGCGCGCGCATATATATATGTATATATGTATGTATATGTGTGTGTATGTATATATGTATATGTGTGTGTGTATAATATATATACATATATATACATATCTATACATATATATATATATATATATGTGTGTGTGTGTGTGTGTGTGTGTGTGTGTGTGTGTGTGTGTGTGTGTGTGTGTGTGTGTACATATATATATATATGTTTACATTTTAATTATTTATGTATAATCATTTAGACATTATTACATTTCTATGGAGAAAACATGTGTAACAACATATGTTTTCTGAACTAGACTGGGTCAAACTAAACTTTGATGGTTGTAGCAAGGGCAACCCTAGGGTGGCAACCGCAATAAGTTTTATAAAAGATTTTAATGGAAAAGTCTTGGAAGGGTATGCAAGAAATGTGGGGATTAAGAATAATAATGAGGGAACAACCATAGCTCTATGGTGGGGCCTAAAGAGAAATTTACACTATGATTTTAATAAAGTTAAAATTGAAGGACACTCTAAATTAATCATATATATTGTAAACTTGAGATCCAATCCCTCGTGAAAGGTCAAGAACTATATGGAAGATAGCAAGGATATGATTAGTTAATATTCTTGCTAGGCGACAAACATATTTTTTAGGGAAGGAAATACACTTGTTGACACCTTAGCCAATGAAGGACTCAAATTTAGAGAGTGAAAGTGTTGAACCTGTGGCAAGACTAAGAGGGGGGTGAATAAGTCTGGATCTACAATAAGATGATCTATCAAATTATAAACAATATTTACACATTCTACAACAATAATAAAAAACATTAACCATCAACACATGAACACCAAATTTACATGGAAAACCAAACAAGAAAAAAACCATGGTAAGAATCATGGTCACAATATAAGCAAGATTGATTATAATGTTTTAGGATCACTGCCAAGGAGCATCATGCATGTAATAGGCTTGTGAAACTAAGGTGCACTACTTTAGGGAGAGATACATAGACTTGCACAACTAAAGCCCATTGCTTCAAGGCAAGATACAAAGAGCTACTAAGAGACCCATAATATTTCAATAACAAAAAGAATAGTAGAATATATGAAAAGAATTTATTGATCATGAAATTTTCCTTGAACCTCTATGTGAAGTAACCAATCTCGTGGAAAAAACATCTGACATCAATCACTGTCTCAAAATGTCGTCATGCTAAATATATCATTATCAAATCTCTTCGCAAACTAACTTTCACACATCTGCAATATTAAATATGCTTGCACATCATTCATGTTTGCTTCACATCAATCCATTTTGGTTCCACACTCATACATTTTCACGAGCCATAATTATAAGTTAGATCATCAAAAACTTAGTTGAGGGTCATCCATAGATAGAGTATACAATATTACATAAAATAAGCCACCTAGACCAAAAATACCCAAAGCGATCCACCACAGGAGATAGAGGGGATGCCAAAACCATCAATGCACATCCTTCTAAGATGAAAACATATCGCACACACTAAAACATCCTCCAAAGTTAGCACTAAATATAACATGTAGATAAGAAATAAAACTCAGCAGCAATTCGACCAAAAAATCTTCTAGTCCAAATTACTTATGCGGATCTCCACACACCACGATAAGACCCATAATAATATCATAAATCTGTTGGAAGTATGTGTTATTGTGGTTTTCATTGATGCCAAACTTGTTGTTCCAACTAGGCATTGGTCCAGAATGCCTGTTGTGCAAAGATATCTTGTTGTTTTGATGTTGCAATTGTTCTATTGGATGTTTTAGAAGTGTTCAAGTTCAAAAAGTGTTGCTTATATTGTTTGTTATTGTTATATTATTTGGAAATATTGTTGTGTTCTCTAGGTGTTGTGGCATTGTTCGTAGTTAGTTGTGATACTCTATGTTAGACCTATCCTTAGGTTTGGATATGATTTGAGGAATATTGTTTGATATGTTATGGGATCTCATTGTAGTGTGTGGAGATCAGAATTATATTTATTTGCATCAAAAGATATGTTTTGACCATTAATTTCTTATATGGATGTGTAGCATGTTGATATGTTGTTTGTTATGTTTTGTGATTGCAGATTGGTGAATTGATCTTTGAAAGATGTGTTTTGGTCCCATATTTTTCCTGGAGTAGATCAGCATGTGTGTTTTTGGTCCGAAAGGTTTATTTTGGTTCAGACCAACTTGGTTCAAGCTTTGATGATATATCTTATAAGGATGAATGTGATTGAGTCAAGTGTAAGATGAGGTGTGGAATTTAGATATGTGATGTGATAATAGTCAGTGAGGTTTGGTAAAGAGAAGAGAAGAAGAGTTGTGTTTGAAGATACGTGAGTTGTGCAGAGACTATGACAGAGATATGAGATAGAGTATTGGCAGTTGAGGTCTGAGATGTGTGTGCTAATGTTGGTCGGTTGATGCAAAGTTCAATGATAGCTTCATGATCAGGAGATCCTTCTTTTCATATCATTTTTATATCTTGCCTTGTTGCAGTTAGATTTAGGTTTGCAAGTCCTCTTTTGTATATTGTCCCATGAGCAGTTAGCCTTGGTTTCCAAGTCCAAAGTAGTGAGCTCTTTTCATTGTAATCTGATATACATAGTGGATATATTTTTGTGGTAGGTGCTCACTATGATTTTTTCCTGTTTGGGTTCTCCACATAGAAAATCTTGGTGTTTATGTGTTGGATGTGTGTTTTTGTTTAATTTCTTATGTGCTACATTATTTTTAATTTTAGACTGATTCACTCCCCCTCTCAGTCCTACCTTGGGTTCAACAATTGGTATTAGAGAAAGTTTCCTCTTGAGTAAGCTTAACCACTTGAGGTAGATCTGATATGACGTAAGATGCGCATTACAAAGTTTTCATCTTTGATGGTACGAACTTTTTGTACTAGAAGGAGAGAATGGAGTCACATTGTTGGAAGTATGCATTGATGTGTTGTTGTGGTTGTCATTGATGTCAAACTTTTTGTTCCGGTTTGGTCTAAAATGTATGTGGTATAGATTTATCTTGTTGTGTTGTTGGTGTAGTTGTTGGTTGTTCTGGAAGTTCTTGGGTCTGGAACCTATTTCTGATACTAAGAGTTATTGATATCTTCATTGGATATAGTTTTAGTATCTTGGCTATGATGGTTCTGTGGTTTGGAAACATCTTTGTGTTCTTTGAGTGTTGTGGTGTTGTTTTTTTATGGTTGTGATATTCTATGTTTGACCTATCCTTAGGTCTAGATATGATTTGTGGAAGAGAGGGTGTCTGAGATCAAGGAAGAAACCACAGAGGCACACTCTATGGATTGGATCCCCACATGAGGACAATGATGACCTAAACGAATCTGCAGACCCACAGGATGACAAAACAAATAGTGAAGGTAGAGGCAAGGAACTTGCAATAGCAGGTGGTTCTTAGTTTGGCAATCATAGTTTATATTTTGAAATGTGTATGTAAAAACTCTAGTCTAGTGGTTAGCAATCTTGGTGGTAGATGATACATGGATGTTGTGTTTTGTTGATAAACTCTTTACTTCAACGGACTGGTTTTGGGAAAAAAAATTCAAACAAAAAACTTCATGTATATCATATTTTATATATCAATAGAAATCATCATTAACCAATAAAAAAATAATAATGTAACTTTCATTAGCTGAAATTCCACTCAAATAATATAGAAACTATTTATTTCTTTAATGAAACACTTCAAGATCAAAACTTATAAGTTAGTGAAACACTTTTAAGTTACAAACATAAAGTTGAGGGGACCTAGTCTCATAGTCTCCCCACCATGGGTTAAATTCCTATTAGAATAGAATTAGTTTTAAGTAATTTTTTAATTAATAATTGGGATTTCTAATAGACTAAGCAATAAATCTCATCCATTATATGAGATTAAATATGGTCCCTTAGATTTAGGGCATTGAAGGGCAAACCCTAGTCCACAAGGAAATAAGATAAAATTGTACCTCTTCCATACTTATTTTCATTTGTGTCTTGTGTAGATAGAAAGAATCTTACGAAAGTATGAAGGCAAAAATATTTAATCTCATTCTATGCCCAAAACCAACAAGTTCTCACTCCATCTTGCTAATTATATATAGAACACACACACACACACACACACACACACACACATATGTATGTATGTATGTATGTATATAAAATGGTAGCTTGTGAAATCATAAAATTTATTATCATTTTTATTAATTAATTAATTTATTTTCTTTGAAAAATCTACATGAGGGATAGAAGAGACGACATGCCCACAAAGGATTATCACCTATAGGGGGTCATGTCTGTATGAGGGTGGGCGCTCCCAAATCCCAACTATTGTAGAGATGGGATGGAAGTCTTCTCCGACTACTACTATAATAGGGTAGCTTAATAGGCCATGCTAAAAAATAAATAAAAAATTATTTAATATATTTACAATTTAAATATTAACATACAATTTTTGCATTGTATATTTTTTAAAATGTATCAAACATTATAAGATAATTTAACATCACAATTTTAAAAAATAAATATTTATATTGTTTCATATTTAATCATTACTTTTATTTTTGTTTCATACATATATACATGTGTGTGGGAGGCATTATTAAACTAATATGAATGCTTATTTTTATGGCATCGATCAATTTAATGTATATATGCTTTTCTTTACTTTTTGTTTTAAACTTGAAAAAAAATTTGCAATAAACAAATAAAAAAAATATTTAATTGTATTCTTTACATGATTAGAAGTCATATGGCAATTACTTTATTTACACATTATATATTCTACATTACACAAATTGAATCACGTATATTATTTAGGTTTTTTTTACTTTGATCTTATTTACTTCTCATTGTTGGGTTTATATTTTATAAATATGTACTTTCAAGAGAATTTACACAAATACCAGGAAATACAAGTATTTTACTATAAGAAATTTATAAACATAGATTTTATTTTTCTTAGAAATTGATTTTTAGATTTATTAGCAAATGAAATGGAACAAATTGTTTCTTTTTTCTTTTATATTAAATGGTGAACAATAATAAGCCATCTCGTACATAGCTTACTATCTTCAAAAGGAACAATCCATTTTCTTTTATTGAAACTTATATGTAATACAACTTCACTGTTATACAAATAGAGAAGTTACAAGTTATTAACCTTGAGTCACCTCTTTACGATAATTATTTCTTCCAAATCAAATATAGCAATAATATGAATCTATCCATTTTCTAATTATTCTATAAAAAGAAAATTCATTCTATCCTATTTCAAACATCTAGATCAACTACATCTTTCTTATTTTGCATCAAGAAGTTACAAGTTCTTTTATCCATTTCTAGAAAAATAAATTATTTTCACGATAAGAATAAAAATAATGAAATAAAACTTTCAACAACCATTTTAAAAAATAAGAATAGAATTCTCCTTTAAATATCACATCATCAATCCATTACAAGGCTTTAGCCCTCATTCTATGGCTAAAAGCATTTTTTTATTAGGATAAAATAGTTTGAAGGGGCCCTGAAACCCTTACAATCAGAGATATGTCATCGAATAATGGACTAGACTACCTAGCAGCGAACAACAGGTTTTACAAAGGATTTGAAACCTTATGGATTTATGGGCATCTAGATCCCAAAACCCAAAGGCCACACAAAAGCATGAAAAAAAATCAAAGCAGACATAACCAACCAAACATCAACAGTTAAACATTGCAAAACAAGCTGGCCCAAGCAGAGGGTCTAAATCAACAAACAATAGACCTCAAAAAACAAAGAATGAGGGTATATTTAGGCACCCTCAACCAACAAGAAGGGTTTTTCCAGGCTCCCATAACATATAACAGAATCTTCAAGCCACAAAAAATCACAAAGCTCAAACCTAACCAAAAACAAACACTAGCCAAATTTGGCCCTTTAAAACTGCTAGCAACCAGCCTATCCCTGAGAAAAACAAAAAAAACATAGGGGTTTTCCAGGCTCCCTCAACCTTAAGAATGGGTTTTGCAAGGCTCCCACAACTTGTAACCAAGGGGTTTTGAAAGGCTCCCCAAACCTTCATGGTGGGTTTTGAAATATCTCCCAAAACCATTTGGTTGAAGCTAGCAAACACCATCCACCAAAAAGTCAACATCCTTATAGCACAACTCCTCGCCTTCTCAATAGGACAAGGACCCACCTCAATAGGAGCTGAAAATACCTAGACCACTAGCAGAAAAGGCCAAGCACTATTCAATTCCATAACTTCCAGAAACAAAGGAGCAAGACCACACCGATTTGCTGGACAATTGGATTTTAGAAAGGCTCCCAAAACCTTACATCACTACCTGGCAAAACTAGTAGCATCTAACTCCACCTCAATAGAAGAAAGGTTAGCTCCAACTACATCCATCTACCCCTCAATATAAGATATGACCACCTCTATAGTTGAAACCAGAGTAACTCCAAGATGTAGAAAATAAAGCACATTGACCATTGCCAGGGAAGTGAGAAAAAGGGGTAAAGCAAACCCCCCACCAAAGAGATACCTAGGAGTAAAGAGAAGTAAATAGGGAAAGCCCCGACCCCTCAACATAGATTTCACAAACCAAAGAGATTCCAAAGGAACCCATAACAGAAAATCCTCTCCCAGCAAAACAAGAGAAATAGAGGAGCGTAGGGAGAGATGATAAATATAGAAACCATTATCGACTCTCGTAAAGGTAGAAAAGAAGCTAAAACCTTGAAAGAAGCCCTCAAAGAAACAAACATGAGAATCACTAGGTCAGGGTAGAAACAACTTCCATGCAGCCCCATAGATAAATCGTATTTTCTCGTACAAGCCCCACCCAGGTTGCGAAAGCAACAAATGATGAAACCCCAAGAGCAGCTCCCAAATGAAAAACCAAAGTCTTGCCAAAGAAGAACATGGGGGAGCCTCCCAAAGAAAAACCAGTGGGCCCAAACACAAACCCTGATAGTGCAACAAACCTCCCTAGTCAAAACCAAGCCAAAGCCCCACAGGGATCCAAAGGCATCACATCGAACAAAAGACAACGGTTTGCACCATTAAACCATGGCAAGACCCCTTGTTCGCATCATGTAAAGACCCCAACCAGCACAAAGGCCTGGTCCAAGAAGGGGAAGGAAACCCAATGAAGCCTCAAAGTTGCCTGCACAATCCTTGTCCTCATCAAGATTTCCCTCTTCTCCATCACCTACAACATCGCTCGAAACTCTCGCCACTCCTTGCCCATGCTCACCCATTTGAAATAGTGTTGGCTAAACCATTTGTTATGAAAGGGAATATGGCAATTATACAAAAAGTAAAATCTAATAATCTGTATCAACTTTTATCCTAATTTTTTTTCATGTGGGTTCTTTTTATTAGATTATAGAAATTTTAGTTAGTGTAAATTGACAAATAAGTAAAAAGTCAAAGTTAACATTTCTAATAGTCTTATTTCATGAAAGAAGTGGGAAATAGTCAATTCTTATTATCATAGGCTCTTCTCATTAGATATGTATAAATTCTTGTGAGTGTAATTTGTGACAATAATAAAAAAAGACAAAGTCAATATTTCTAACACTCTATTTCATGAAAGTGGTGGGAAATCTCCAAAAAAAAATTAGATCGATAATCGCTTCACTTTTGATTGGAGCTATGAACCAATGGGGGTCACATTGGGGGACCTCCTCCTCATGATTACAATCTATCTTGAGGTATTAACACCTCCATGATTTCATATTTTCACCTGCAACTACCACCCTTCCACTTACACCACAATCTCCCATTCACAACCGACACCTCCGCCATTTCTCCTAGCTCCTCTTTTCTGCACCACCCACCTCAACTAAAAATGTTTAACTTTGACCACATAAAAGTGACATTTCTAAATTATATTTCAAAATGATGTAAACACATAAAATGTAGAAATATTAATAAAAATTTATGAGTTATTTTTTTTAAATTTTAAAAAAATTGATATTTTTTTTTATATATTCAAAGATAGATTTTTTATTGCTAAAAAATGTTGAAAATCAAGGGTTTTAGTCGGCGTCACAAAAAAAATGAAAACAAACTTATTTTTTCCTGATTTTAATTTTCCAAATAGAGGACATATATATGCAGTGCTAAAAAAAATGATGTATATTTTTCTCGTAATAATATTTTGAAGTCCAATGAAGCTGAATTTGGTAGTTTTCATTCGCCATCACCTTTTGTCTATTAAATTTAGCATTATAAAAAATAATTATACACTTTTGGAGAATATTCTCTCATCTAGTGAAAAATATTTTTTGTAATTTTTTTTAATATCATTTAATATTTTTTTAATTTCAAATCACCCTCTTTTTTAACTTAAAAAACCTACTTGCAATGTTTAAAAAATGAAAAATATTAAAATTAAAGGTTTATATAAAAAATAGTTTGGTCGAACTTAGTTCAAACAAACTTTTGGTGCCATCTAGGTGCCACAACTACGCCAACGGGAACCACACGACAATAAAAATGTTCGGTCAAACTACTCCACTTAGCCCCAAGTGCGACACAACATTGTGCTTTGGCCTTTTTGACCCACCCCTCTCGATTTAGTTGTGGGATCGATGTTTGATGTCGATGGGAACTATGTTTTGTCATTGGGGATAATAATTATCGGCCAATGGGTGGGTGGTCTTTGTGGGGATTGTTACCAAAATTTTGCACATGCTAAATTTGGTGACCTAATGAGGCCTTGCTTTTATTCATATTGAAAAGTGCCAAGCAAATCAACAAATATCAGGTCAAATTATTAGCAAGAAATCAGATATGCACTATTTTTTTTTTTTTAACTTGTTTTCTTCATGTGCAGATACAGGAAAATGAAAATACAACATGTGGGTTAAAATGTGGCTCCCACGAGGGTTGATCCCAGCATGCTAATGGAGATGGGTATTACAAAGATAAATAGATCACAAAGATATTCATGCTCCATTGCACTTTTAGGTATGGCTTGGCTATTAAAACCTTCAAGCAAATTCATTTGGCAAGTGTATCGCCAAATACCATGCGTGGCTGTTGGGAAAGGCCAAAAGAAACTCAGAGCAAATGCAATCGACTTGTGTAAAGTTTTTTACTTGGGCACCAACGAGGGTTTTAAAAGGCCAGAGAACTTCCAAGCAGTTTCAGTCGCTAGGCATGAAGAACATTTATCCCATATTGGTCGCAGGGAGGAGCATTTTTGTATTTAAAACCAAAGTCGCATTTATCCTTAGTGTCAAATCTTATGGGCTTTTGGCAAGTGGCCGATTAACGAAGTGGTGGACCCCCTGCATGCGTGCGCATCTCAAGGCATCCAAATTTTGTGGTCGGTTGGCAAGAAGTGGAAAAGGTCGAGCAAGTCAGGCAGATCAGATGCAGATCGCGGTGATCTAATGGCTATTGCTATGACGCAATGGTTAGATGCTCACCAGATATCATTGCGAGTTGGTGACTGGTGAGGTGGCGGTCCAGTGGCTAGTGACATGGCATGGATGGACGAAGAGATGGAAGGTCCAGCGGTGATGAGTTCAACCAAACTACTCCCTTGGTGAGTCGTTTACAAGTCTCATCGAACTTGCAGTTTCATCGATGCCTTTATTTTATCGATGGGACCAATTCTGATTTCTTCGATATACCCTATGTCGATGGAACTGAGCCTTTGGCAAAACCTTTCAGAGATTCATTGCAGCCAAGGTCTGCTCGATAAGTCACCCTTTGGTGACATGCCACCTATTCCTACCGCCTCATCACCGCTGGACCTTCCATCTCTTCATCCATCTATGCCATGTCACCAGCCACTGGATCGCCACCTCACCAGTCACCAAGTCACAATGATATCCAACAGAACCAAAGGTGAGGTGGTGGTCCAGGTGGATTTGCGAGTGAGCCATAGGCTGATGCGTGGTAGGCCCAACAGACAGGTGGTGCCCAAGTGGATCTCATGAGCAAACCAAGGGGTGCCACATGGTGACACGCGGCAGAGGGGAGCAGATCGGCTAGGGTTAACGGTCGAACAGATCAAGGAAGATTGAACAGTGATGTGAGAGATCTAACGATGGTCTCTATACCACGATAGAAAGAAGCTCGCCAGTTATCCCCGCGACTTGGCGACAAAGAACGTGTGGAAAAGGTGAGTGGATCGGATGCTAAAGATCGAGCAGTTTGAGGGCAGATCAACGACCATCACTATACCGTAAGATGAAGATACTCGTTGGTTATCTCTCACGACATAGCGACTAGTGAGGTGGTAGTTGAGGTGGTCGTCCAGGTGGGCTCAGAATGAATGAGGATGTGCCACCTGGTAGAGAGTAGATGAAGAACCAAGGCAGAGCAAGTCCAGTGGCAGGTCCAAGTGGCGAGACAGGCGGATCTCATGAGCGAACCAGTGGCTGACATGTGGTCACACTGTGGCATAAGAGAGAGCCACTCAGAGTGGTTAAAAATCGAATAGGTTCCTGAAGATCTAGCGGTTGTCACTATATCGCAATGAAAAGGTGCCTGAATGTTAATCCTTGCAACATAGCGACAAGCCGTCAACTGTCTCGATGATTGAATGTTAATCTATCATGTGCTGGTAGTTAATGTAGGTGGTTAAGTCAAATGGCCAAGTAACCAGTATTGCCCAGGTGAACTCAACGCAAAACAAGAAGAGAAGTCATTAGGTAGTTTGGGGTTCGATTTGAGCTTGAGAGCAAGGTTGCATGAGTTTTCTCATGATTTTTAGCCTAATTTGGTGGCTTTTATTTCTACTCAAGGATTAGTTTTCACAAAAGATATTTTCAATGGGAGTTCATCTTCAGTCATTTTGGAGTTATATTTCCTCTACCTTTTGGAAGGTTTTTGTATAAAGTGAGAAAGTTTTATCTTTCTTCAGGAGTTCTTGATCATTCTCTTGCTAGTTCTAGCAGAGAATTTATTCTTTTAGCTCCTGTGCAGTTTTATGACAGAATACTGACTAAAATTATCATCTTATGCCTTATATTTTTTGGAGTTCATTTTCTTATTCATGATTGAGAGCTAATTTATTGTGTTATTGTCTAGATAACCTTTAAATTTTTTGTCTCATTTGTAAGTCATAAGTTGTGCATTGTGATAAATTGGTTCATTTGGTTGATTGTGAAAGTTTTCTTTCCTCTCAATTTCTTGAAGTTTAAATCCTTTGCATGAAATATTTATGTGCTATGAACCAGAAGTCGATTTGTGCAGATTGGTGTTTTTAGGAGTGTATTTCTGTCTTTTTGAGATATCATATTGATGCTTCACCTTAGTTTAGCATTCGCAAAATCTTTTTAGTTTCATTTTTTAGTCTCTATCCCTTTTCTTGGTAAAGATTTAGAGATATTCACAGGGAACCAGCCCTTCATCTGGAGGTTAATTCTCACTATAGGCAACCCACACGCCTAAGAATTATCCCATGTGTCACCAAGTTGCTTGATATTTCAGCTTGTGCATTATGGGTGTAATTTGAGTGACAACAGTTTTTGGCATGCCCAGTGGGACACGTTTGAGTTATCTTAGTTCAACAAATATTCACTCTTGCTACTTTTGGTGTGAGGAGCAGCAATCCCAGCCTTCAGAGGCAACAATTTTCATACCTGGCGACTCATTTTCTTGGTTTCTATGCAGATTCAGTGATTTTTTGTAGCTTATGAGAAAGATTCAAACCAGATCAAGTAAGGATCCTATTGAGAATTCTCATCTATCACCACCAAAAAGAGTTAAAGAGGTAGAAAAGAAGGTTTCAAATCCATCAAACACTTCTAATTCATTAGTTCTAGATTTGTCTACTCCTCCCATTGTTCAGTCTCTAGTTACAACCTACAATAATCCTTTGTTTTCAAACTCATCTCAAGCACAAGTAAATCCACCTGTTATCCCAATGGCTCTGCCAAGAGCTCAACCTTTTGTACCTTTCAATCAAGGCAACCCTTTGAATCTTACTCATTATGATGATATTCCTGTAGCAGCATTGAAAAGCCTACCTTTTTTCATAGGAGAAGATCAGACCACTCCAATCAAACATATAAGGGATGTAGCTTCGTTGTGTGGTGTACATCATATCACACAAGAGAATGTTGCAATCAAACTCTTGGCTACCTCATTTAAAGGGAAAATGCTTCAGTGGTTCAGAGAACTACCTGTAAACTCAATTGATACCTAGGATCAACTGGGTGATAGATTAAATTCACAGTTTGAGGACAAATCTGACCATTTGTCACTATTAGAACAATTGAGTACCATAAAGAGATCCCCTCAAGAGTAAATGACTGACTTCAATTTTCATTTCCAGAAGACTTGGAGCAGAATCCCTGTCACGGTAAGGCCTACTCCTGCACATGCATTTCTATCTTATCTTAGGGCCTTTAATAGTGACATTTCAGTCATGATTTAGTCTATGGATGCAAATACTCTACCAAATGCATTTGATGTTGCTATTAGAGCAAAAAACTGTCTAATTTAGGCTGATAAATAGCCCCTAGGCCCCCAATGCCCATATTTCCAGAAATACAGCCTATTGTAACTCTTTTAGAGCCTCTTCTAGCCGTTGTCCCACCTTTACCAGCACTAAATTATCAAGTTGCGGCCCAAGCAAATACTGTCACACTCCCAAATCAAGAGTTTCAGGAGTTTAAAAATGAAATGAAAACCATGTTCCAAGGCTTTGGTAATAAAATGACCAATATCGAGAAGCAAGTTTCCCAGAACACCAAGCCTTATCAAGCCCCTTATCAGAATAACCAGCAGAACAAGCCTCTTTATCAAGCTGACCCTCAGGATCAAAGAAGAAATTATAACCAAAGATCCAATATACCTTACAATCCCAACACTACCAGCACATCCAGAGATATCATCCCAGCTCAAAACAACATGGCATCGAATTATGATTGGTGTTATCCTTGCAACCAACCTCATAATCAGACCACTTGTTTGAATGGTATGCTACATCAAGTACTCATGGTTCAAAATAATGTTGTTGTCTCAGAAGATAGTACTCATTGAACTCATGATCAACAAGTTTCTCATTCTGAACAAGGCTCGGATGTCACCTTGGTCAATTGGCAAGGTGAAGAATTTTGTGGAGTGAATCAACCACAAGCTCAGAATCGGTCCTACACTTCTATTGTAGCTAATACACGGTCCAAAAAGAGAGCCATTTATATAGGAAAACAAGTTGATAAAGGCATCAATCAGGCTTCTATAAGCCAACAAGCACCACCTGGGCCTCAACCCACTCTGAATACATAAATCCTACCAAAAGGGAAACCAGTGGTCAACAAGGATCAGTCAAGAGGTCAGTTACAAACAACAAAAGTTCAAGAGGATGTTGTTGTTAAAAGAGGACAATAGAAGGTTAGTACAAGTTCATTTAATATTTTGGATCAATTGAAAAAAGATGCATGTCAGTGTCTCAATGTGGGATTCTTTAGCTCTTCCAGGGCAAAAGGATTTTCTTAAAAATGCCTTGTCTAACATCTCTTTCTCGCAAGAGCTTCCTAATGAGTAGCCCAAAGTTGTCTTATCCAATGCCCCTCAAGAAAAGAAAGATGAACAACAAACTCAAAAGGTTAAACCCCCTTCTTTTTATCTGACTTTAATCATAGGTCAGCACCTAGTGCATGATTGTATGATTGATTTAGGTGCAAGTAGTTCTATCATGCCAAAGAACATAGTTGATAAGCTAGGTTTGACATATGAGCCCCTTTCAAAAGGGGTAGTCCAGCTAGATGGGACAGCAGTAAACACAATAGGTGTGATTAGAAATTTAGATCTCATATTGCATGCATGCCCAAACTTCTCAATCCCACAAGATGTCTACATCATAGATCTTCCACCTTACTTTGCTTTATGCTTGTCTAGAGATTTCACAGCCAAGTTGGGTGGGTATTTGTCTTCTGATTGGTCATGCATGTTTTTCAGAACAAGATATGGTACCAAAGTGACCATTAAATCAGAATTGTTAGCTAATGATCATATAGAACCATACATCCCAAGTGTTGTTAATGCAAATTTATCTATACAAGAATCTAATGAACAACCTGATATCCTAGATCCAAACACCCCAATAGAAGGGATACCTGATGTAGTATTAGATGAATGGGCAGTAGAGAATGATGAAGAAGATCCATTCAAGCATATGGAATAATTAGAGCTAGGTGTCTACATGATCCATGAAGAAGGTGTCATTGTCCCTGTAAAGCGGAAAATCGTGATCGAACCCTAGTTGCTCTCCCCTCTTCCAACTCCAAGGAGAGAGAAGGGAGGTTCACTAGGGTTGATGGTTTTCACTTAGGGGAGAGACTTTACATTCAAAAGAGGGGTTGAAACCCACAAGATCCAATCCCACGCAATGCAAGATTGGATGCTAAATGAGTTTCAAGGGTTATGACAGCAAGGCTACCCTCTTTTGTAAAGAATGTGCATAGGAGAATTAAGCTAGGAATGCATAGAAAGTGACAAAGATTTGCTTATAAACTGAGATGGGGATATAGAATGAAGCTGCGGACCTGGAATTAGCAGTAAAATGTTGATACGGCGCTATCCTGCAAATTTGAGCAAAAGTTGCCAGGACGATGGCGCCCGGCGCCACGGTCCTCCGAAAATCCGCGAAACGAAGGGGGATATGTTCGTCTCTGCACAAGGATTCTAGATCTTCAATTTCAGCCGCGTACCTGCAACCTACACACAGAAAAGCGAAGACGATTGGGGGGTTAGGGATTAGGGGTTTGCCTTTAGGTCAAACCCTGGTTTTGGAATTAACCAAGAAATGAGCAATGCTGTAAATGTAAATGTCTGTAATGTAAAACAAGTACTAATACCTTGTTCTAAGGATGTTTGTATCCTTATGTGCGAAGGTTTAGATGTTGTTGTTTGTTGTATGTTGTATGTTGTATGTAGCATGTAGTATGTGATCTCCTCTTCAATGGTTGAATTCTTGTCTTGAATGCAACACTTAGTCTTGAATGGAGACTTGAAATGATCAATTGCATGAAGGAATGCTTGAATGTTTGAATGCTTGAGTATAGTTTCCACACCTTTTCCATCATATCGAATGAAAGAGGAAAATGTAGTTTATATACTTGTCAATTAGGGCTGATAGACTGATTTTCCCGACCTTAGGCCGACCAGGAAAGTTTATTTTCCAAATTGCAAACAAAAAGACCCGAAGTCCAAAGGAGATCGGGCCCAAAATAGGACCCAGGGACCAGGGCGCTGGGTGCCCTAGTCCTGAAGGACCAAGGCGCTGGGTGCTCTGGTCCCACCTCTCGGGACAGCAGGGTGCAAGGAGGTTCAGGCCAGGGTGCTTGAAAAATGCAGTTTTCAGTGTCGTAATTAGGTTTCGGGGTCTCCATTCAGGTTGCGTGTCGCGTCGCCATCATGAAGACCCAAATGCAGTCGAAATTGCAAGTGTCGCAATTTTAGGACGCTACATTTAGCCCCCACTTTAGCGGGAGTATAAGCGTACGCTCATACTTCCGGTAAAGTACAAGGAAACAACATTGAAAAACTTTCACCACGTCAAGGAGGCAAGACACACCAAGCCCCTAGTGGACTAAGGATCTTACGACTTCGATTAACAAAGTAAAAGGGAAGATCACGAGGGAGAACCATGACTGTCAGTAGTAAGGTTCCCTCACTATGAGTCATGCAAGAAAGATATAAAAAAATTTCAAGGCAGAGCTAAATTTGTCAAGAAATTTTCAAGTATCTTGAAAAGATATGAACGGGATGTATGCCCCCCTACGTTAAAGCGATCGCACATGCCTCACCGGGGGTGATTGCTTTAAGGTAGTGATACATATAAGAATGAGAAAGGAAAGGAGCACGTTATCTTAAGGATTTAGCCCCCAAGTGTGAGATAAGCCCAAGGATAATAGACACAAAACACAAAGCACAAGGTGACTTCGCTTTTCTCGGGGTCAGTATGCTGTATGATAATTCATGTATATCATATGTATGTATGCATAATTGTTCTTCATTCCCCAATCAAGGAAGGTCACCTAGAAGAAGGGAACACATGTGTCTTTTGAGTCAACATGAGAGAGACCAAAAGAGATCTCAATGCTTTGCATCGTCCTCGAGTAGACAACACTAAGGACAACAAATAGAAGAATGAGAGTAACATATAGAGGAAGTAACAAAAGAGAGGGGGAGAGAATCTGCTATGCTAATGAAACTAGTCTAGCACGTCATCTACCCCCCGATCTTGCTGATCAATGTTTCGGGAAGGTAGGGAACACGCTAGAGGAGGAACATCCAACACAGCAGATGGAGCTATCCCAAGATCCAAACAAGGGCTATGTTCATGTTTCGAGCCACGTTGTTCTTGTCTAGGAGCTAGGATAAGTGCTTTAGAAAATTCGTTAGAAAAATGGTTATCAACATCAACATATTCATATTCACTAGCGGAGGAAAGAGGAGTAACATTTTCATCTATATCATCATCAAGATTTATAAAAATAGGATCTTTAACTCGCATAGGATCAAGACCATCATGCATCTTATGTTTAGGAGATTTTGGCTCAATTCTCGGCTGAGGAGAAAATGGAATAATGCTTGTTGAAGGTGTTTTTGGAGATTGCAAAGTTTGAGAAGCAGCTGCTTGAGCTCTAAGACGACGCTTTCATCGGCGTTCACGTGCAGAACGATTTCGTCTAGTCTTAGTAGGAAGTGGAGAAGATTGAGGAGGAGGAATGTTCTCATCCTTATCACTTGGGTGTTTAGGTTGTGGTCTCTTAGGCTGGATAATAGGAGAAGGAGAAGGTCTCTTCTCTCTATAAAAAGAAGGAGGAGGGACTGCTCCATACAAATGAGGAATATTTGGTTTAGGAAGAAGACCAAGTCCATCATGACGAGGAGGTATAGGTCTACTTTTAGGAAGTTTATTAGATATAGACATAGTCACATCCATAGGGATGGGTTGGGAATCTTCTTGAGGAAAGACATTAGTTTTATCTTTCAAAGGAAGAACTTCCTTCTCAAGAATGATAGGAATATCAAGTTTAGGTGTTCTAGGTTCACTTAGAGATAGGATCATGTCTTTTTTCCACTTTTGATAAGATTTGAAAAGATAATCACTTCGCGGAGGAAGAGATTGGAATTGTTTAGGCCAAAAGTAATCAAGAGGAACGCTAGAAGTTCTTTCAGCTGGTTTGAAGAGACTATGATTGACAGTAACAACTTCACCATTATGGGGAAATTTAAAACACTTGTGAATAGGAGAAGCAATAGCTTTCATGGAAGATAGCCAAGAATAGCCAAGTTTCACACGAAATTGTTCGGAAGATGGAATAATAGCAAAGTTCACATCAAGGGATTTGTTATGGACCTCAATAGGCAATGTAATAGAACCAATTGCAGGAGAAGAAAATGCATCAAATAGTTTCACAATCACATCTGTTTTGTCATAGATCACTTGATTCAATTGCAAAGTAAAAAGAAATTCTTCAGTAATAACATTAACCATGCACGAAGGATCAATAAGCACTCCTCGGCAAGGTGTATTCTTGACTTTTGCAACTATGTATAAAGGACCATCAGGTGCCCTAATGGTTTCACTGGAATCAAATGTGATGGAAGGTTCTTTAGGGTTTTCTTGCTGCTCTACAAAGTTAATCACATTCGGAGTCATAGACACAAGACCATTAGATGAGAGAGAGGAATCATTAGCCTCAATTGCATTAGAGGTATGAGAAGGTAATGGATCAGTGAAAATCTAAAGATTTTGGTTAGGAGGAGCTACAGATGTGTTGCCTTTATCATTCACTCCAGAAATAGAGATAGTATTATTATCAATCAAATCTTGAATTTTACCCTTTAAAGAAAAACATTTTTCAGTATCATGCCCAGGCTGACGATGAAATTGACAAAAAGCTTTGTTATCAAAATAAGGTGAAGTAATCTTTGCAGGATCAATTTGCCTTATAGGAGGAAGAGTAAGCACATTTTGTTCCAATAACTTATTCATAATACTATGCAATGATTCATTCAAAGGAGTATACTTTCTTTCTTTCTTGAAAAATTTAGAAATAGGAGGCACACCTGATGCTGCATTCACATTGTTGTTGATGATGTTTTCATTGAATTTGATGGAATCTCTGTTCGGTTTAAACTTCCCAAATGGTTGTTGACTGCTATCACCCTTATCACTCGGAGCCATAGGATGTGATTGTTCCATTTGACTCACAGTCAGTTGATAATTGTGAAGAGTTGCACACAACTGTTGGAAAGAAGTAAACTCAGAAAACAGAAGTTTGTCTCGAATATCTTTTTGTAAATTAGAAATAAAGATTCTTTGAATATCATTGTCAGGCACTGGAAAAGAAATTTGAGCATACAAATGCTTATATCTAACAATGAAATCAGTCACTTTTTCTTTAACACCTTGTTTACAATGCATTAAATCAATCAAAGTAACTTTAGGACTTATATTGTTTTGAAATTGTTGAATGAAAGCATTTGCAAGTTGTTCAAAAGAAGTAATAGAATAGGAAGGCAACGAGCAATACCATTGTAGGGCTTTGTCTCTTAATGTTCTAGTAAACAGTTTTGCAAGCAACCTTTGGTCATAAGCAAAGTCGGTACATATTGTTTGAAAGGTCTTAACATGTGTTAGAGGATCTCCTTTACCATTATAAAGTTCCAAATGCGGGATTTCAACATGTTTAGGAGGGATAGCTCGAACAATGTCAAGAGAAAGTGGGCTCGCAACATCAAATGTGGGCACACTAAACTTAGATTGGTTCATAGAGGCAATTTGTTGCTGTAAAGAAGAGACAGTTTGTGCAAGATTGTAAATGGTCGCTTCAGTCGAAGAATTCATATTAGATGTGTTAGATTGAGATGGAGGTGTTATGTTATTGAAAGAAGGTAAAGAGTAAGGTGGTGGGACACTATGATAGTTAGTCATAGGAGATGATTGGACAGGAGGAACACTACAAGGAGGAATGGAATGATTAAACGAATTGCCCCCTTGTGTCATGTTCATTTGTGAAGATGTAATAGGAACACTCATTGAAGGAATGAATGAAGAAGTCGGATTAAATGAAGGAAGAGGGTTGATTGAAGAAGGGGGATTGCCCCCATGACTAGTGATCACAGGAGGAATGTCTTGTATAGAAGTGGTCATTATGTTTGATGTAAAGGCAGGTATGCTAGCAATAGAAGTCATCAAAGGAATAGAATGATTGACTTGTGTAGGAGGTTGTGTATAACCTAAGGTTTCAGCACAACTCTTCATAGGCATCACATTCGAGTTCACAATGTGTGAAATACCAAGCAAAATATCAATTCCATTCTTATCACTTTGAAGCATACGTTTTAGACCCTCAATTAAAGGAAGAGCTTGACTATCGGGGTATTCTTGAGACATCCATTGTCGAAAATCATCAAATTGGTTATCCAATTTTGAAAGTTGTTCTTCAGAAACCTCATGGAGAGCTTCTTCATCATTAGGAGGATTAGAGGAATTACCCATGTCCTCGTTAAAAAGGCTATTCAAATTAGGTTCCATCTCCTCGGTAATTAAACCTCGGAAAGACTTAATTCTATGGCTTCGTCTAACGGGAATAGTGTAAGTAGGGCTTATTGTTGTAAAACTCATGCACTAGAGAGAGAGAGAAAGTTTTGAATTTAGAGGTAGCAATTTTCAGTAAAATCAGCCAATCTTCTGGATTTAAGCTGTTAAATGCAATCACGACAGTCTCCTGAAATTTCGGAAAAAATGTCCGGGATCGTGGCCCTCGGAGTGCAACACGGTCCTTGCAACTTTTTTCGAAATTTGCAGGGATGAAAGGTATGATGATTTTAAAGCTAATCTGAAAAAATTGAGTGATTTTACGATCTGTAGGTAGGCCAAATTAAAGTTGCAATCTCAAAATTGAACCCTACCAAGATTGTCGAAAAATGCAAAATTTGAATTTTGAAAAAGAGAGGGAAACTGAAATTTTGAATTTTATGATTTTAGAGGGAATGTCAAAAGCAATGCAGGTTTTGAAATTCAAAAATTGACTCAATTTCACGCAAAATTCAATTTTGAAAGCGGAAATCAAAGTTGTTGTAATTAAGCACTTAATTTCAAAAGTCACAAATTGCAAGAATTTAAATAAAGCACTGAAATTTTTAATGAATGTTAACACACTTTTCAGATTTAGGACAGTAAGAACACAATTTTGACACAAAATTTCAGTTTCAATGATTTTTGAATGATTAGAAGCGTTAATCCAAGCAATCACAAGACCAACTTTGACTATAATTTTGAAGGTGTTAAAATTGATAAAATCAGCCAAAATTCTGGATTTTAGCAGGAAAATACAGTACGATCTCGCTCTCGAAATTTCGGAAAAAATGTCGGGGACGATGGCGCTCGGAGTGCACATGGTCCTCGCAACTTTTTTCCAAATTTTCAGGGATGAAAGATATTGTGATTTTATTGCGGAATCCAAAGTTACAGCTGATTTGGAGATGTTTTGATTAGTGAAATTATCAGTCAAAGGTTGAATCAAGAGGGTTTCAAAAATTAGGGTTTTGACACTTAACCACTTAATTTTCAAAATTAAAGCACAGACATGAATTGATAATTTGTAATAGAAGGGCAGATCTGAAACAAGCATTAACAATTAAATATTTCACAAGTTCAATTACTTAAAAAGAAATTTTAGGGTTTTTATGCAATCACCTCTAAAATTTTGCAAAAGATCAAACATGGAAATGTAATCAAAGAATCAAATTTCAGATCTAATCATGAATAATCAGAAAGGATGTTCACGTCGGGTTCACCAAAATGTAAAGCGGAAAATCGCGATCGAACCCTAGTTGCTCTCCCCTCTTCCAACTCCAAGGAGAGAGAAGGGAGGTTCACTAGGGTTGATGGTTTTCACTTAGGGGAGAGACTTTACATTCAAAAGAGGGGTTGAAACCCACAAGATCCAATCCCACGCAATGCAAGATTGGATGCTAAATGAGTTTCAAGGGTTATGACAGCAAGGCTACCCTCTTTTCTAAAGAATGTGCATAGGAGAATTAAGCTAGGAATGCATAGAAAGTGACAAAGATTCGCTTATAAACTGAGATGGGGATATAGGATGAAGCTGCGGACCTGGAATTAGCAGTAAAATGTCGATACGGCACTAACCTGCAAATTTGAGCAAAAGTTGCCGGGACGATGGCGCCCGGCGCCACGGTCCTCCAAAAAATCCGTGGAATGAAGGGGGATCTGTTCGTCTCTGCACAAGGATTCTAGATCTTCAATTTCAGCCACGTACCTGCAACCTACACATAGAAAAGCGAAGACGATTGGGGGGTTAGGGATTAGGGGTTTGCCTTTAGGTCAAACCCCGGTTTTGGAATTAACCAAGAAATGAGCAATGCTGTAAATGTAAATGTCTGTAATGTAAAACAAGTACTAATACCTTGTTCTAAGGATGTTTGTATCCTTATGTGCGAAGGTTTAGATGTTGTTGTTTGTTGTATGTTGTATGTTGTATGTAGCATGTAGTATGTGATTTCCTCTTCAATGGTTGAATTCTTGTCTTGAATGCAACACTTAGCCTTGAATGGAGACTTGAAATGATCAATTGCTTGAAGGAATGCTTGAATGTTTGAATGCTTGAGTATAGTTTCCACACCTTTTCCATCATATCGAATGAAAGAGGAAAATGTAGTTTATATACTTGTCAATTAGGGCTGATAGACTGATTTTCCCGACCTTAGGCCGACCAGGAAAGTTTATTTTCCAAATTGCAAACAAAAAGACCCGAAGTCCAAAGGAGACCGGGCCCAAAATAGGACCCAGGGACCAGGGCGCTAGGCGCCATGGTCCTGGGGGACCAGGGCGCTGGGCGCTCTGGTCCCACCTCCTGGGACAGGAGGGTGCAAGGAGGTTCAGGCCAGGGTGCTTGAAAAATGCAGTTTTCAGTGTCGTAATCAGGTTTCGGGGTCTCCATTCAGGTTGTGTGTCGCGTCGCCATCGTGAAGACCCAAATGCAGTCGAAATTGCAAGTGTCACAATTTTAGGACGCTACAGTCCCTAATCTTGAAAAGGGTGACAATCAATTGTCCAATCAGCAGGGTGAACAACAGAACAATGAATTGTGGCAACTATATTTTGATGGCTCGAGGAGCAAGGTTGGTTCTGGAGGTGGTGTTATGTTAATCTCTCCTAAAGGTAAGAAATACTTGTTAGCCTTTAGATTTTCTTTTAGTTGTACTAATATTACAGCTGAATATGAGTCACTTGCACATGGATTGGAATGGGCTAGAAAAAGAAATGTAAAGTGTTTGCAAGTATTTGGGGATATTGAGCTAGTGGTAAATCAACTAAGAGGTGTCAATGTGACTAAAAATGATGTCCTTAAAATGTATAAGCATAGGATATGGAACTTAATTGAAGAATTTGATGCTCTTAATCTGTTGCCCGTGCCTAGAAATCAAAATAAGGAAGCAAATAAGTTGTCTACCTTGGGTGCTTAATTTGACATACCAGATGAGGTAATAAATATTGAAAGACAACAATATGTCAATTTGGTTGTTAGGCCTTCAATACTAGATAACAGTGTCAATTGGCAAGTCTTTGATTCAGATGAACAAATTATTAATTTTCTTATTGAAGAGGCTGAATTTACAGCTAGTAATCAACATAAATTTGTAAAGCAATATGAAAATCAGATTCTTCAATTGAAAATTAATAAGTTGCCAAAGGGATTGGTAACCCTTGACTCAATCTTTAACACTGATGATCGGGTTAGAAAGGAAAAAGGTAACATGCTGGTTGAAGAGGAGCACTACGAACCTATTGAGATCTTCAGAGATAAGTTATTAAAGCTTGGAAAGGTATGTACAACTAAAGAGAAACATGCATTTGTTTTGCTTTGTCAAGAGTTCAATGACGTGTTTGCATGGTAGTATGAAGATTTTAAGGGATTTAACCCCACATTAGCCCAACACACCATAGAGTTGGAAGTTGATGCCAAGCCTGTGAGACAAAAGAAAAGGCCCCTTAATCCAAAACTCAAGCATCTCATGAAGACAGAACTAAACAAGTTGATCCAAGGTAATATCATCTTTCCTATAAAGCATACATCTTGGGTTTCAAATTTGGTTCCCATAAGAAAGATGAATGGTGAGATTAGAATTTGTGTAGACTTTAGAGATCTTAAAAGAGTTTCTCTATAAGATCATTACCCGCTACCCTCAATGGAGCAGATCTTACAAGTAGTTTCAAGTTCAGATAGATTTTCACTACTTGATGGTTATTCTAGTTATAATCAGATTCTGGTAAAGAGGATGACCAATTTAAAACTACCTTTACTACAAAATGGGGAACAATGGCATATAGGAAAATGCCTTTTGGTTTGTCTAATGCAGGAGCAACCTTTCAGAGGGCAATGTATATGGCCTTCCAAGGTCTTATAAATAAATTTGTTTTGGTTTATCTTGATGACGTAACCATTTTTTCAAAGCATGCGGAGGAGCACTTTTCTCACTTAAGGAAGATTTTTGAAAGGTGTAGAGAACATAGAGTATCTTTAAATCCCAAAAAGTGCATTTTTATTGTACACGAGGGTAATTTGGTGGGCTATATTGTCTCCAAACATGGAATAACCATAGATCCAAAGAGGGCAAGTGCTATTTTATCTTTTCCTTTACCTGCACATAAGAAAGGCCTTCAAAGCTTTATAGGAAGAATCAATTTTGTAAGGAGATTCATCCCCAAAATAGCATTTCTTATGAAGCCTTTGACTAGCATGCTTTGTTGGCATATGCACACTCTAATGAGACATTGTAGGTGATTGAAGGTTTTGTCATTGACGGCAACCTTACAATCATATGACACCAGCAAGGCATTCCACCGGCACTCCCAAGATCAGACTCTACACTGGCATAGAGGCCGACAGGATTTTTGTTGTAATATATTTTTTTTATTATTTGTAAAATCATTGTAAGCCGACTTGGCAAAAGGTAAAATGACTCTTATATAAGAGAGATCATTGTAGAACATTTTGAGTAAGTAAGAAGAATGTAATTAGGAGAAATAAGGTAGACCTATTATGTGAATTATAGGTTAAGGGTTTATGTAAGAAGCAGAGCAGAAACCGGTACTGGATCTGGCATTATAGATGCTATTTTGAAGCAGTACAAGACATTGGATTTATATAATCCATTTTGTAAGTCAGTGATACTTCCCATTTTGTATTTGAGCAATGAGCTCTAGGCAGTTGGCCTTCCTGCATGTGCAAGCCCCTCTTGTAGTAGTAAGTGAATATTGTGGGTCACAAATCCCACCGAGGTTTTTCCCACACTGGGTTTCCTCGTTAAATCCTTGTGTTATGGTGTGTTTTTCATGTGGTTGTTTTTATCTCTATTTATTGCATTACTTTCTGCTTACCAGTACACAGTGTTAATATGCTCTACATGTTTTAAGTTAAGAAAATCTATTAACTGATTAGATACTAATTCACCCCCCCTCTCAATATCTGTGGGAATCCCAACAATTGGTATTAGAGCTTGGTCCTCTATTTTCAGAAGCCTAACAGCTTGAGGAAGATCTTGACACTGGTAGAAATGGAAAACTTGATGAAGCAACTTGAAGGAGCTCTCTCAGACTATGATGCAGAAAAATTAAAAAATATCAAACTTGAAGATGATCTAAAGGCCGCTCAGGATATTATTCAAGCACTTCAAGAAAATCTTACTATTTCAAGAAACAAGAGAAGAGAACTTTGTGAAAAGATGCAAAATTAGAATGATGAAAAAGAAACTCTTAATGATATGATAAACAAGATGAAACCAGAGAACATGACAACAAAGAATGAGATGCAGGATATGACTATGAGATTTTGTAAAGAAATTGAAGATAGAAAGAAGAATGAAGAAGATTTGACTAGAAGACTAAGTGATGCTGCAAATGAAAACACAAGACGCAGCTATGAAAATGATTTGTTAAAGAAGATCTAATGCACACACAGAATGACTCAAATGAATTGATGAGGCAGAAAGAAGTCTTAGAAAGAGAACTAGATACTCCAAATCAACATAAAGAGAAATTTAAGAAAAACTCAGAAGAACTTGGTAACTTGCTGAAGAATCAAAAACCTAAAGGTGACACTTGTGGAATTGGCTTTGAAGTTGGTGAAAGCTCCGGTACTGCAAACACACAGGATCATAGCAAACTGGTAAGACAACCTACTACTTACAAATTTAATAGAAAATGCTTTAAACTGTAACAAGTATGGTCATAGAGAAAATCAATGTAGATCTAGAAATTATTAGAATATCAACACCCCCACTGGTCAATGTTCAAAATGCAACAAAGTTGGTCGTAACTCTGAGAATTGTAGAATGAATGTGAGATGTTATGTTTGTGGAAGATTTGGACAGTTATCTAATCAATGCAGAACACAAACCGGCATAGGTTATGTAAAGGATATTCAGAAAAATAATGTGACTTGTTATGCATGTAACAAAATTGGGCATATTGCTAAATTTTGTAGAAGCAAGGCACCGCCGGTAGACAACAAAGGTCCTAGTTTTAAAGGAAAAGAAAAAGTTGAAGAAGTTAAGCAGGAATTCTCAAAACAATAGATCAGGAAATCAGAACTGAATGGTGTTGGGAATACTCCTCCACCAGTAGAACCAAGCAACACTCCACTGGAAAAATAGAGTAGCACTCCATCGGCAGGAGTCTCTTCATCAAATTGAAGAAAATTTCTTTGAGGGTTTGGCAATCAATGAGACATATGCTATTATTCACCCGGTTGATGGTAAGAAGTTGAAATTACTTCTATACTGGCAAACAAAGTTAAGTGATTACTTAACCGACATGCATTAAATGTGGTAGTTGGCAAATTGACATTATAAATTAATGCTTTTGGCTCCAGTTTATTTCACCGAGCATTCAAACATTCGAAGAGTGCGAAATCTCTAGAGCTAAGGCATTTCAAGCAAAGAGGCAAAGCACTTCAGCAATTAATCCTTCCTAAGGTAGAAAAAGGTATTTATAATCATGGCATCCTCCTCTGCACCTGAATTCATAGCAAACCCTACTGTAGTCGAGGTAATCAAATGCCCTAGGCCCGTATTTCAGCTAGTTCCCGAGATAGCTAAAAAGGATGACAATGTAGGTGATTTTTCCCAAATTCCCAAAGGAGTTGTTTATGCAGAAGACCCTAGAATTTATATCCATTGCCATATAGAAGAATTAGGAGATGAAGAAATCAAGAACATGTACAAATCTATTATCTGTGATGATTCCGGTAAAGTAAAACTTGAACACCAAATTATTGAAACCCTAGGATTCACTGAGATCCTCAGCATTCCGGATTTCCCCAAGGAAGTTATTAGGATTGTGTTAAGTAAAGTACATGGTGCATTCTTTTGGCTTGAACCCGTCCATAAAATTACCAAGGAAGATGTGAAAGTTGTAACAGGGTTACCCTCCACTGACAACAGACCAAACAAGACAAAGAAGGTCTCAAATGACCTGGTAATGAACCTAACTGGTGCAACATCCGACAGAAGGTCTTTAAGGGTTAATGATGTGACCAACATAAATGTGAGATTTGTTAGCATGATTTTAGGATACAAAGCAACACATGCAAACAGACTTAACTCAATTTCCAGTTTATGCATTAAAAGTGCACATGATATGGTAAAAGAAAATGTGAAAATTGATGTATGTGAATGGTTAAAGGATGAATTGATTGACAATTTAGGGAAGATCAAGAAGGATAAGAAAGGAACTTTTAGATTTGGTAGCTTACTTGTATGCTTAATGATACACATAACCAAATAGGTGCCCGATATAGGTATTAAGAACCTTGGATTTGACATACCGGTAGAGAAACAATTATCAGACTTGTTAAAAAACATGGGTTGAAACAAAGAAAAGAATATCAATGAGTATTTTCAAGCACTAAAGGCCAGAATGAACAAAAGAGTCAGACTGTCATAGGAAATTGTTAACAAATACAAAGATGATATATGTTTTGTGATTAAAAAGGATGAGATCTAGATGGAAGCAGTCATCCCAAGAACAATTTGGGTTACTGAAATGGGCTATGAGACTGATGACCACATCATTGAAACATATGCTAAAGCACTTCTGGAAGCACCAAATGAACCTAAGGAAGAGGTATTTGGTAGTGTTGAGACCATTGAAAGCCAAATTCAATCTAAGAAGAGAGTAAAGAAAGTAGAAGCAACTGTGAGAAGAGGTTCAAGGCAGGCAAAGGCTATAAAAGAAGATGTAATGAAACAAACTGGTATCACTGAAGATGAATTACAGGCACAACAAATAGAAACCCACCTATCACCAGTAGCAACTTCTTCAGAGAGTGACAAGCTAGCTGAATTTAAAAGATTTATAAGGAAAAGACAACCTTCACCGGTATCCACACCCTCGCCTAGAAGAACTAGACAAAAACAACAGGCAGTGAGGTCTCTGGTAAAGAAAAAGTTAACACCTAAGAAGAAAAGGACTCAACAAAATATTTCTCCGATTAACAGACTGTTGGATGAAATCACAGAAGAAGGAAATCTCAAGAACATAGAAAAATTATATGATACACTATCAGCAGATGAGAAAGAGAAAGTTGAAAACAATGTCATTTTACACCTGGATATCTATAGGAAGTTTTTGATGCAAGTTGTAGATGAACTACCAAATGAATTATTCAAGAGACTGGAAGCAAGAAGACAATCTGTTGTAGAACTTGACAAGAAAATCAAAATTGAAAAATTACTTGTTGTCTACCTAGTCAACTCTCCAAAAGAAATAGATGATCTAATTGCAATGGCCAACCGGTCAGTATTCTCTACTGCACACCAGCATATTGCACTAATGGCAGGAAGAGTAAATGAGGTAACAGAAGAAATAGAAAACGGATGGGATAAATTCCTTGTGGAAAAGGAAAAACAGGAAGAGTACAGGAACCCCAAGCCTATCAAAGTCTATCAAAAGGACAAAGATAAGGGTAAAGGAAAGGTTGGTGGATCTCCTAGTATCAAAATAAAAGATAACTTATCCCCACCACCTCTGATTACTCCACCGATAACAACAACATAAGATCAACTGACAGATGACAATATGGATGTATCACAAGAGGATACTAATCCTAATTCAGAGATACTATACACAGTTGATGTTGATACTCAAAAGGTCAACATTGTGGTAGATAAAGACACAACTGGTAAGACTGACATGGCTAGTGAGCCACTGGCAACCGACAATATTGATAACACTGAAGGAAAAGTGGAAGATTATAGCATAGGGAAATAGACAGAGACTCAAACAGAGAGACAAGCAGAGCAACAGGGTCCGGAACAGGAACAGGTTCATGTGGAAATAGTGCCACCGGCAATAGGAGAGAAACAAAAACCCTTGCTTAAGGAAATGGAAACACAGACTGACCTACCAGAGGTCACTACAAGCATGGTTGCTTCCTCCACCGATGGAATTCAAAATGTTAGTTCCTCCTCTGCAGGTTACAAATCAACCAATGTAACTGAAGTTCTTTTAGATTCTTTGAAGAAAATAACTAATTGTAGTTCACAAGCTTATAAAGCTATAGATGACACAATCCCAATTTTGAAGATGATAGCTCCAAAATGCAACATAGATAATAAGGATTCTTTGAGTCAACTTGACACTTTGTCAAAGTATATTACTGACAACACAGTGACAGTTGAACAATCAAAGGAATAGGCATTCAAAGACAAGTTGGAAATTGAAAAACAAAAATTCTTTGAGGATCAAATAAAGAAGTGTACTAGGGAATTTGACACACTTCTACCGGAACTATGCAACTCATTGAAGGAATTTAAAACTCTGTACAAAGATACTTGCAAGACAAACTTTTTAACAGTTGACATAGATAAGAAAATGAGCAAGGTACAAGAAGAAATAAATAAACTTGCTGACAATTTTGTTAATTCACTTGATACATTATCAGTTTTTGAGCAAAAGATAACTAGTTTTGAGGAAGAATTACTGAAGCTAGAAAGAGAAAAGGATAGAATAATAAACAAGGTTAAAAATCTAAGACTAAGACTAAGTCCAAGACTAGACTATCTAGCATCCTTGAGGAAGGAAATATCTGAGGCATTAGTACAAGGACATAAAACACCGGCAGAGCATATGCAGTACCTCACCGGTATAGTTCAAAGAACAAAGGCAACAATAAAAGATAGTAAGAAGTTTATGGAAAGCATTAATTTGGTTTTGGTGGATCTTTTTCAAATTGTAACCACCCAGTTACAAGGTTGAGACAGAAAAACTACAACTCCATTGACACCTTGACAACCTTTGTCATTGATGCCAAAGGGGGAGTAGTAGTATGAGAAAATAATCTGCAAAAGACTTATCTGCTCAGAGGGAGCTCATATATTTTTGGTACACATTTTTTGATTACAAGTTTTGGATACACTTTTGAAATTTTCTCATGAGCGTTGCCATCAATGCCAAAGGGGGAGATTGTTGGCATATGCACACTCCAATGAGACATTGTAGGTGATTGAAGGTTTTGTCATTGATGGAAACCTTACAATCCTATGACACCAGCAAGGCATTCCACTAGCACTCCCAAGATCAGACTCTACACCGGCACTCCCAAGATCTGACTCTACACCAGCACAGAGGCCGACAAGATTTTTGTTGTAATATATTTTGTTTATTATTTGTAAAATCATTGTAAGTTGACTTGGAAAGTTGTAAAGTGACTCTTATATAAGAGAGATCATTGTAGAACATTTTGAGTAAGTAAGAAGAATGTAATTAAGCGAAATAAGGCATACCTATTATGCGAATTATAGGTTAAGGGTTTATGTAAGAAGCAAAGCAGAAACCGGTACTGGATCTGGCATTATAGATGCTATTTTGAAGCAGTACAAGACACTGGATTTATATAATCCATTTTGTAGATCAATGAGACTTCCCATTTTGTATTTGAGCAGTGAGCTCTAGGCAGTTGGCCTTCCTGCATGTGCAGGCCCCTCTTGTAGCAGTAAGTGAATATTATGGGTCACAAATCCCACCGAGGTTTTTCCCACATCGGGTTTCCTTGTTAAATCCTTGTGTTATGGTGTGCTTTTCATGTGGTTGTTTTTATCTTTGTTTATTGCATTACTTTCTGCTTACCAGTACATAGTGTTAATATGCTCTACATGTTTTTGTAGCGTCGTAAATTGTACGCACTTGCTAGGGTGGTACAATTTCACACCTAGTTTAGCACCCGCCTTGGTGCATTTTACATTTTGCATTGCATTTCTCCTTTAGCACTTAATTAATCAAATTAATTAGGTCTAAGGTCCTATTTCATCATCCTTCACATCATAAAGTCCGGCCCTTTCATTAAAGTGTGCCCCTTTTCATGTTATTCCTCCAATACATCATCTAATCAAAAACCCTAATTAAGTCCTATTTTGAACTTGGGGGCTTGATTTCGGGGGTCAAAACATCTCGAAATCACTTGTAACTTTGAGATTCTCTCTAAAATCATCATATCTGATGGCCCTGAAAATTTGGTGAAAAGTTGCAGGGACCATGGCGCCCGGAGTGCACACGGTCCTGGACATTTTTCCCAAAATTTTAGGAGCGTGATCCAATCATAAAATAAAGCTTAACCCCAAGAAATTGGTGGGAGATTCAATCTCTAGGTTGGCCAAAAGACGAAATTATGACCTAGGGTTCATACATAAGAGCTCTCTTTCTTCATTTGAAAGGACCGAAATTTTGTTTTCAGGAACCTCATATGCAGCAAAAGAGCAGATCTTTGAAGAATTCAACAACATTCAACATCCCTCTATCAAGCATTTATCAATTCCATTCATCCATTTAGGGCTTGGAAGACATTGAAGAACAATAGGAGATTACCGACTGAAGATTGGCTTGTACCCCTCCCTTGGGGGTTGGGTATGATTTCATGTTGTTTTCATGTCTTTGCATAAGCTTCAATATCTCATTTATTCATGCTTTAGATCACTTTGCATCTTGATCTAGAGCATTTACATTATCATTTACAAGCTATTAGGGTTTACTTTCTAGGTTGCTCTAGTTTGCTTACTTGCATTTTAGATCTTGCACACACACAAGGTCTGCACACACATTACTTTTACAATACAACTTGTCTATTCGTGGAGGTGGAAATCACCAAAGTAGGGGTTTGACTAAGGCAAAACCCTATATAGCCACCCAAACACCTTTTTCAGATACAAGTGTAGGTTTTGGGACTCGGACGACGCCGCAGGTTGCAAATCCGGGAAAAGCAGGTCGAGACAGCACCCCACACCAAATTGCAGAGCAAAAGACCAGGACAGGGGCGTGGGGTGCCCTGGTCCTGCCAGGACAGGGGCGCTGGGCGCCCTGGTCCCTGGGACAGAGGCACTGGGCACCCTGGTCCTCCTGACAAACAGCATTTTAGACAGTTTTCCAGAGTGCAAAACAGTAGTTTCAGGTGCAGTTCCGGGGCAGAATTAGGACAGTGGTGCCCGCACCCCCGTCCCAAACATTTTCAGTCAAATTTTGACTCCGGGTACGCATCTGCATTCTTTTCTTGTCTTTGTGTTTACAGCTTTCCCTTGTTTAAGTTCAATTCTGTAATCTTGTTATTAGTTCATACTTGCGTTTTAGGGTTAGGAATTGAACTTGCATAATCTTACCTTTCAATTACAACAAAGGAATAGAAATCCTAATAGGTAGCCCATGGCTCTCTCTTTCACAAAAAGAAGTAGCCAATTGTGTGATACCTCTAGGCTCTTTCATATTCCATAATGTGTGTCAAAAGGTAGGATTAGGGCATGATAACCTAGTCTCGCTTTTTCCCCCACACATTTTGGTGAACCCGACGTGAAACTATCATTGCTTCCTCTTGCATTGCATTTGTTAGATCTAGACCTAGATTTAGTGTGTTTTCATTTCATTTTCATTAAAAAGAAAAAAAAAAAAAAAAAGAGTGTGTTTCTTTGCATTGTGTGTTTAAATTTCATGCAACTTTTATTTCAAAATGTTAGACTTTTATTTGCAAAATGTTCATGCTTATGATGATTATTATGAGTATAGCCAAGATGAATTAGATGAAGCTTTAGATGAGTTTTTGAACCCTAAAGATGCCAAACCTTCATTTTACCAAAAACTCATAAACCTTGTTACTATGCCATTTTGTTGTGATGAGAAAGATAAGTTGAATGATTCCTCTCAAGGGTACATTCCTATCAACTCTTCCACTAAATCTAGTAACATGGTTTTTTTCAATAATCCCCTCTATGAAGAGATATCTCCTTTTGAACCAAAAGATAAACCTTTTGATAGCTATGATCATACTTTGTTGGATGATGCTCTTGATGACTTTGTGGCTTTATCAAAATCTTTAAACAAGAACAAGACTTCTAAATTGGTTAACATGATAAACTTGAATGAGCATAAAAAGCCTCTCTTTGAAGTCCAAGGTGCTTATCCTTCTCCCACCTTTCAAGTTCCTAAATCACCTCTCCTTACTGTCCAAGGAGGGTATGATCATGATTCCTTTCATACTCCGAATAAACCAATCATCACTGTGCAAGGAAGAAAACCTATAAGTCCTTATAGTTATGCCAAGCAAATAACTAGAGAGATTTATCATGCGGTTGCCCATACTTATCATACCAGAAATAATAGGCAGCCTAGTCCTCCTCCTGTTATTCCAGTTTCTCTTCCGAATCTTCAACCAATTCTTCCGCAAGCTCCACGTATTTCACAAGTTATTAGTAAGGAATATGATCTCATAGAGCAACTTAAAGTTACCCCTGCTAAGATATCCCTTTGGGATTTGATTCAAACTTCTTCCGCTCATCATGGAATGTTACAAGATGCCTTGAAAGATTTGAATGTTCCTCCACCGAATACATCTAGTAATATAGCATCTTTTGTTAACTCTATGATGAATCCTAAAGCTCAAATTGTGTTTACCCAAGATGAGTTGCCTACTAGTGAAATTCAACATCAATATGATCCCTTGATGATTGTGGTTATCATGAAAGACACTGCTATAAGACGAACACTAGTAGATAATGGCTCTGGTCTTAATGTGTGTAGCATTAATCTTTTGCATAAGATGAATGTGGATACATCCCTAATTGAGCCAGACTCTCATCCTATTCTAGGCTTTGATAATGTGGCTAAAACTTCATTAGGTACTATCACCTTACCCATCACAGTGGGGCCTGTTACTTTGCCTACTCCTATCCATGTTATGTCAGGAAATCTAACATACAACTTGTTATTAGGGAGACCTTGGATTCACAGTATGCAAGCTGTCCCCTCTACATTGCATAGACAAGTTAAGTTTATCTACAACAATAAGACATATACCTTGATAGGTGATACTAATTTCCAAGCTTGTTTACAAACATCTACTTCCAAAGGGGGTTCTTCTAAGCCATCCTCGTCTAGTGATGACTCTTTAAACAAGATACCTATCGATGAATCCTCGCTCTCTGATGATCAAAATTCTTTGGATGAGTCTGGAGCTCCTGAAGAAGACTCTTCTCGACTTGAAACTAAACATAAGAAGGATTTTGATCCTGAGAAGGTTCTCACAGACGACGATTGAGGATCCCTTGATTTTAATCCCACCTTTGTAGGTGAATATAAGGTTCCTTCTAGAGAGCTTAAAGTTGAAAAGAAGGAAGAAGCTAAAAATCAATCAACATTACCTGAGCCTATGAGCAATAATTTTGTGGCCACTTCTCAAACTTCTTCTCCTCACACCTCTAATTCTGAAGAGTTTGACTCTTTGTCTTATGAAAAACCGCCTTCTCTTTCTGAAATGGCTGATCGTTATGGTCGTGGTTTTCGCATTTTTGCTAAGCATGGGTATCATGGAAATGGTTGTGGCGCTCACGAACAAGGGATAAAAGTTCCTCTAAAGGAATTTTCTTCACAATTATGCCTTTGGACTTGGCTATAATCCCTGCAAGCGCGCTAAAGCTTCTAAGAGACCATGTATTAGTGTTAATGCTATTTCTACATCTCTATCAATGCAACACCCCGAGTACATTGATGAGGATCCTTTGTGTGCCTGTGCTTTGGATGTTTTTCCTACTGATGATGCTTTAGCTGAGTTTTTAGGAGCATATGATACTCTTCCTCGTTATCATCACAATAGGGGACTCCCTTATTGTTTGAACACTGAAGCCTATTTTGGAAAAGAGATTGATAATGATGAGATTGTGAAAGAATTCCCTCAGTTAAAGGATACTCCTCAACAAAGTAATATTCTCATAAGTGACACCACTAATGTTAAGATGGATCCTTGCAATGAAGAAAAAGTTATTAAAATTGGAAAATGTTTGGATGAAGAGGAAAAAAAACAATATGAAGATTTATTGCATGAATTCCTCGAGATCTTTGCTTGGACATACTCTGACATGCCTGGTATAGATCCTAAGATTGTTACTCATAACATTGTCTTAGTTCCTGATGCTAAGCCCGTGAAACAAAAGATTCGAAAAATGAATCCTAAGGTCGCTCTGCTTGTTAAGGCTAAGATTGAAAAGTTATTGGAGGCTGGATTTATCCGCCCTATTGATTATTCCCCGTGGATTTCAAATATTGTCGCTGTGGCTAAACCAGATAATAAAATAAGAATGTGTACCGATTTTTGAGATTTAAATAAGGCTTCTTTAAAAGATGATTTCCCTCTTCCAAACATTGACATGATAGTTGATTCTACGGCAGGACATGCCTTGTTATCCTTCATGGATGGTTTTTCAGGATACAATCAAATTTACATTAACCCTCAAGATCAATTCAAAACTGCTTTCACCACTCCTTGGGGTACGTTTTGTTGGATAATGATGCCTTTTGGACTTAAAAATGCCGGTGCAACTTATCAACGAGTGATGACCCTTATCTTTCATGATTATATGCATAAGATTTTAGAGGATTATGTTGATGATATTTTGGCCAAATCCATTCTCCGCATAGATCATATTAAAATCCTTCGTCAAATCTTTGAAAGAATTCGTAAATATCACATGCGCTTGAATCCCTGAAAGTGTGTTTTTGGTGTGGATAGTGGAAAACTATTAGGATTCATAGTTTTACATCGTGGGATTGAGGTGGATACTAAGAAAATAGATGCTATTGTCAACATGCCACCTCCTAGAAATGTGTCTCAACTCAAAAGCTTACAAGGAAAGATTCAAGCTATTCGTAGGTTTGTATCTCAACTTGTGGATCGCACTTTTCCTTTTACTCAGCTTCTCAAAAAGAATATCACTTTTCAATGGAATGAAGATTGTCAGCAAGCATTTGAAAATTTAAAAGTGTATCTGGCTAATCCTCCTATCCTTCGACCGACCGAACCTTCTCAACCCTTTCTTCTTTATACAGCTGCTTCCTCTCATGCTCTTGCAGCATTATTGGCACAACATGATAAAGATGGTAAGGAGTGTCTGGTTTATTATATAAGTCGTACCTTACTCGATTATGAGACCCAATATTCTGCGATAGAAAGACAATGCTTGGCCTTGGTGTTTGCGACTCAGAAATTGAGACATTATCTTTTAAATTCAAAAGTCCACGTCATGGTAAAGTTTGATCCGTTGAAGCATCTTTTCTCTAAAATTGATTTATCAGGATGCCTAGCTAAGTGGGTTATGATGTTAACTGAATTTGACCTTAAATTTGTTTCACAAAGAGCAATTAAAGGGCAAGCGTTGACCGATCACCTAGTTGAGGCCCCTTCACCTTTCTCCTTCCCTAACCCTAAGTCTTTTCCTGACGACTTCATCCTTTGTACAGAGAAAGATGAAACTTGGGAGTTATACTTTGACGGCTCTAAGTGTCGTACAGGATCGGGGGCAGGTGTTGTTTTGATTTCTCCTACAAAGAAGTCTATTCCCTTATCTTATCGTCTCAATTTCCTATGTACCAATAACATTGCTGAGTATGAGGCTCTTATAGCAGGAATAAAGGCAGCCTTAGCTCTGAATATAAAACACATACATATTTTTGGAGATTCTCAATTGATTATAAGACAAGTAACAGGACTATATCAAGCGAAACAAGACAAATTATCACAATATAAAGACCTTGCTATCTCTTTGTTACAAAAATTTGATTCTTACGCCATGGAACCTATTCCTCGAAAAGATAATCGACATGCGGACGCAATGGCATGTGTGGCTTCTTTGATATCTTTAGAGGACCCTATGGTTGATCTTAAATTTGTTATTCACAACCTTATTTCTCCAGCTATTGTAGATGATTCTAGCTTGGTGACATGTTGTGACTTTATAGACTCAGATGAATGGTATTCGCATATCGTAAGATATTTGACTGATGGCACCTTTCCTGATTCCGCTAATAGGAACACTAGGGCTAGAGTTCGCAAGCTGTCCGCTAGATATATCATTCTTTCTAATGTTCTTTACCGAAGGGGTTATAACGGTCTTCTCCTTCGTTGTCTTAACAAATCGGAAATCCCTATTGCCCTTGAAGAGGCCCATTTAGGTGCCTGTAGGGGGCATTTTGGAGGCAAATCCTTGGTTCAAAGATTGCTTCGCATGGGATATTATTGGCAAACTATGCAACAGGATTCTTTTTCATTTGTTAAGAAATGTCATCAATGTCAACAACACAATAATTTGATTCATGCTCCTGCCCAAGAACTTCGTTCTCATGTAGCTTCTTGGCCTTTCTCTACATGGGGGCTAGATCTTATTGGTAAAATCTCCCCTCCTTCCTCTCAAGGACATACTTTCATTATAACCGCAACAGATTACTTTACAAAGTGGGTAGAAGCCGTTCCCCTTCGCTCTACTACTGCTGAAGTGATTTGTCGATTTCTTCTAGAAAACATTATTTCTCTATTTGGGATACCTTCCACTATAATCACTGATAATGGGACATCATTTAAGAACAAGGACATGAAGAAATTCCTCGAGAAGTATCATATCAAACATCGATTTTCTACACCATACTATCCTCAATCAAATGGTCAAGCCGAATCATCCAATAAGATAATTGAACAAATTCTTCGTAAAACTGTGAATAAGCATGGTAAGGATTGGAGTACTCAGCTAATCTATGCTCTTTGGGCCTACCGAACGAGCGTACGAATTGCTACCGGAACTACACCTTATAATCTTGTTTATGGTGCTGATGCTATTATGCCTTTAGAATTAGAGATTCCATCACTTAGAGTTTCTCTCAAAGGTATAGTAGATGATGACGCTTATAGAGAACAAAGACTTCAACAGCTTGAGATGCTTGATGAACAGCGTATAAATGCTCTTGAGCATATTCAAGCGTATCACAAAACTCTACAACGAAGCTATAATGATAAGGTTATTCAACATTCCTTCTCAGTGGGTGACTTAGTGCTCTATGAGAATCAGCGCAATGTGAATGCCTTACTTGAGGAAAAGGGAAAATTTAGTCCTAATTGGCTTGGACCGTACATTGTTATTGAAGATTATGGATCAGGTGCTTACAAAATAGCGGGTGTAGACGGTACGTCTCTTAAAGACCCTATAAACGCTATGCACTTGCGTAGATACTATGCTTAATTCCTCATTCCTTATCATTCATCTATTTCCTTTCTCACTTCTTCAAAATTGGATAATATGTTAGCATATCTTTGTTAGAGCAAATGGAGTTAAATGATGTTTTGTTTAATCTATATTGCTTCGTTCCTGACAAGCGTGTTTCTTTACTTTATGGTTTGTCTTGAATTCATTTTATGTAAATTGCAAAAGATTTACATTTTTCATTATGTTGACATATTATACAATATCTTTATGTGTTAAGTTGAATCGTGTCATGTTGTGTTTAAATTCAAATTAGTTATATGATTCTTAGGCTTAACACATATTTTTCTTCCCTATCATCGATGAAGTACTTGATTAAATATTTTAATTAAGTCACACATGTATCAATTTAATCATGGAGCATTGAGAAATCAATTACATGGAAATTAAATTCAGAACATACATGTACATCTACCAAATGTATTAACTTTAATCAAAATACACATCATTTTTAGACATTAAAGATAACACGTTTGAGACAAAGAAGCATGTATATATATATATGTGTGTGTGTGTGGATCAATATACAAAGGTAGGTCACTACACATCCAAAATGTGACCTACCCTACATCATAAGATCATCTCCTATCCCTAGGGCTGGTGGCTAGAGAGTGACGACTAGAAGCTCCCTCCTAATCTGGCCGTGCAGGTGGACCCATAGGGGTATACCGTGATATAGATTGTGAATGGCTCCGAGAGGAACTCCTACGATCCCTATCCATAAGGATCGCGCGATACGAGGTAGCCTCGGCCTAAGCTGCTGCTAGATCACAGTGTGCCCGCTGAAGGTCCTCTGATAGAGCTCGCTCTCTCTCCCTCCATATCTCTACCTGTACTCGAAATGGAGAAAATAAATCATCATGCCGACCCACGTTCCCTTGAGGTCTATAAGCAACCTGCGAGGAACTAGGGATCTGCGCCGTCGTAGAAATATCTGTCACTACTTGCTGGATCAGAGAATGCCACTCCTGCACATTAGCTGTAGCAGTAGAATAGATCATGTATTAGTACCATTTTATATCATCAAAACATCAATCAATCAATTTAAACCTACTATACCTGGATCTCCCTCACGCCAGTAGGGATCATGATATGGTAGCATCTGTGACTGGGAACTACTAGGCTCCCCACGCTCGAATAATCTGTGCACGATGGGTGTAGGCTGGCCCGTACTAGAAATAGGTCTCCGTATCGCCTCATGTTCCCCCTTTTGGGGAATGAGAGGAGGATCCAGGGCTATGGTATCATCTCCTGAATGGTGGGGAGCGGCATCTGACCCCTCCTCATCATCTCTATCCTCATCCTCATCCTCATCCTCATCCACATCCTCACCTGCATCCTCGTTCTCCTCATCTATATCTGTGTCATCATCCTCCTCCTCCTCGGCACTAGGCTAATCCCCTATGGGTGGATCAGGATCTCCTGCCTCCTCATGACCCTCTCCCTCCTCCGACCTGGATCCCTGATCCTCATCTCGGTCTCCATGTCTCCATGGGCCTGGATGGCCTGTCGGGTGATCTGGTGGAAAGATAGGCCCTGGGTATGATCTCATAAACCATCAGAGATACCTGCACTGTGCCTCGGGATCTGTAGCATAATCAGTGACCACATCCTGGTCGGACCCCTCTATATCTGTGATCTCGATATCATCTATCATAGGTCTCGCTACTGTTCTAGGTCTAGGAAGGACTCGTGAGTGTCGAGTGTAGATGGGCACATCGACTGGAACACACTGCTCTAACCCAAACTGCCTCCGTACTCGGTCAAAGTAGAATGGGACTATGATGTGTGGATATCGCCCTCTCAGTAGGCGGTTCCTCTATAAACATGCTAACTGTCTCTCCATCCCATCCCATCTGTGCATCCGCAGATATGGTCTCCACACAGTCACCTCAATTGTCAATCTGTCAAATGTCACTCTCCAATACAGTAGATCTCCAAATCTCCACTCACTGGTAAGTGGATAAGCAAATGCCCTAGGTCGCTCGCTAGCCGCACTCATCGGATAGCCGACAGGCCTGGTGCATGTAAAGTGCTCAAATATCCACACCTGCAGAAGTGTGCATGTCATCAAGCTGCAACCCTGTCCGAAAACGTACTCCTCGAGGTCGTGATAGAGATGTGCAAGCATACTCTGACCCCAGGTGTATACTCTCCTATGTCTCTCCATGGCCCTGATGCACCATGTGAGACCCCCATGCATGTGTGTACCTCGCCCATTAGGGCAGACAACTAGTGCAATGATGGCTATCATAAGATGTCTCATGAGGGGCACCTCTCCTGTAGGATGTAAGAGCCAGCTGACCATGATACAACCTCTCGTCTCACTCGGCATGACTCTCCCTATGCAATATACCTGCTCCCTCTGATGATCCTCTACTGACCGATCGGTCGCATATGTCACGGTAGCTCCTCTGATCGGTAGGCGAAGAATGCGGTACACATCCTCAAGTGTCACCGTCATCTCCCCTACTGGAAGCTGGAACGTGCATGTGTCAGGATCCCATCGCTCCATGAGTACCATCAGCATCGCGGGATGAAATCGAATGGCCGGCATAAGAATCATAGACCATAAACCCACGATCGACAATGTGTCTCTCTCTGCCTGAGTCAGCTAGGGAATCTGATCTTGCAAACTGCGAAGAATCTACCCCACCGTATGCTCTCTCATGTATGGGAGACCCTGCAACACAAAAACATAACTATAATCAGTACTTAATCATCAAAATCATTCATGCAAACTGTCAAACATCATATGCTAACCTTGGTATCTCTCGCCAAGTCCTGATTGGGACCATGGCGCCCTGTCAGGGACCATGGCGCCCTGAAGGGACCATGGCGCCCTGAAGGGACCATGGCGCCTTGAGGAGACCATGGCGCCCCACAGGGACCATGGCACCCTGAAGGGACCATGGCACCCCACAGGGACCATGGCACCCTGTGTGGGACCCACGGTCAGATTCCAGGGCCCGCAAATGATCATAAAAAGTCAAATGCAGAAAATCAAAAGTCAACGTTCAGTCAACTCACCTCGTCCAGTGGCTCATCGTCGATCACGGCCTATTGCAGGATCTCAATCCTTGTGGGACGCTCCGGTCATCGTGAAGGCATGATGAGGGCTATGTGGGCTCCGTTGCAATAGACAATATTCAGAAATCAACAAAGTGACAAATGCAAATGTCACTTTCAACGTATATACTTTCATTCCTTTACATTTACTTTCAAAACCCTAATTTTCCTCTATCACTCATTTCATCATAACTTGAGTTTGGGAGATGCGATTTTTGAACCGTTTTTTGCGTAGGAATCGTATTTTCATTCCCCTACTCTCGAGATGTTCCAAAAAGTGCACTGATGAAGCCTTTTCAGTGAACATCCCTCATCAATACTCTCTTACACAATTTGTCGTAAGTAAACATGCTACCATGTTTCACCTCCCTAATAAGCAAGTCGAAACAGGGGGGGCATATAGCTACTCACAAATTTCATCACTTTCCTTAGTAAGAATTAGGTGATTTTGTGATCTAACGTGTGTTTTGTAGGGTGCGGTTCCTAACTATGTACTGCAGATACCACTGGGGGCTTCGTTCGACGAACTTATGGATATATCCTTTTTCAAATGATGTTTACTTTCTATACTTTAGCTTGCATATGCACGTAGTACTCATATGACCGCTAAAGTGGGGGCTAAATGTAGCATCGTAAATTGTACGCACTTGCTAGGGTGGTACAATTTCACACCTAGTTTAGCACCCACCTTGGTGCATTTTACATTTTGCATTGCATTTCTCCTTTAGCACTTAATTAATCAAATTAATTAGGTCTAAGGTCCTATTTCATCATCCTTCACATCATAAAGTCGGGCCCTTTCATTAAAGTGTGCCCCTTTTCATGTTATTCCTCCAATACATCATCTAATCAAAAACCCTAATTAAGTCCTATTTTGAACTTGGGGGCTTGATTTCGGGGGTCAAAACATCTCGAAATCACCTGTAACTTCGGGATTCTCTCTAAAATCATCATATCTGACGGCCCTGAAAATTTGGTGAAAAGTTGCCGGGACCATGGCGCCCGGAGTGCACACGGTCCTGGACATTTTTCTCGAAATTTTAGGAGCGTGATCCAATCATAAAATAAAGCTTAACCCCAAGAAATTGGCGGGAGATTCAATCTCTAGGTCGGCCAAAAGACGAAATTACGACCTAGGGTTCATACATAAGAGCTTTCTTTCTTCATTTGAAAGGACCGGAATTTTGTTTTCAGAAACCTCATATGCAGCGAAAGAGAAGATCTTTGAAGACTTCAACAACATTCAACATCCCTCTATCAAGCATTTATCAATTCCATTCATCCATTTAGGGCTTGGAAGACATTGAAGAACAATAGGAGATTACCGACTGAAGATTGGCTTGTACCCCTCCCTTGGGGGTTGGGTATGATTTCATGTTGTTTTCATGTCTTTGCATAAGCTTCAATATCTCATTTATTCATGCTTTAGATCACTTTGCATCTTGATTTAGAGCATTTACATTATCATTTACAAGCTATTAGGGTTTACTTTCTAGGTTGCTCTAGTTTGCTTACTTGCATTTTAGATCTTGCACACACACAAGGTCTGCACACACATTACTTTTACAATACAACTTGGCTATTCGTGGAGGTGGAAATCACCGAAGTGGGGGTTTAACTAAGGCAAAACCCTATATAGCCACCCAAACACCTTTTTCAGATACGAGTGCAGGTTTCAGGACTCGGACGACGCCGCAGGTTGCAGATCCGGGAAAAGCAGGTCAAGACAGCACCCCACACCAAATTGCAGAGCAAAAGACCAGGACAGGGGCGTGGGGCACCCTGGTCCTGCCAGGACAGGAGCGCTAGGTGCCCTAGTCCCTAGGAAAGAGGCGCTGGGCACCCTGGTCCTCCTGACAGACAGCATTTCAGACAGTTTTCCAGAGTGCAAAACAACAGTTTCAGGTGCAGTTCCGGGGCAGAATCAGGACAGTGGCGCCTGCGCCCCCGTCCCGAACATTTTCAATTAAATTTTGACTCTGGGTACACATCTGCATTCTTGTCTTGTCTTTGTGTTTACAGCTTTCCCTTGTTTAAGTTCAATTCTGCAATCTTGTTATTAGTTCATACTTGCGTTTTAGGGTTAGGAATTGAACTTGCATAATCTTACCTTTCAATTACAACAAAGGAATAGAAATCCTAATAGGTAGCCCGTGGCTCTCTCTTTCACAAAAAGAAGTAGCCAATTGTGTGATACCTCTAGGCTCTTTCGTATTCTGTAATGTGTGTCAAAAGGTAGGATTAGGGCATGATAACATAGTCTCGCTTTTTCCCCCACACAGTTTTAAGTTAAGAAAATCTATTAACCGGTTAGATACTGATTCACCCCCCCTCTCAGTATCTATGGGAATCCTAACATGCTTAAGAAAAATGTTAATTTCAGCTGGTCCAAAGAGGCTAAGAATAATTTTGAAGAAATTTAGACTTCCATAGCATCAACGCCTACTTTGATTAATCCAGACTTTGCAAAGGATTTTATATTATATGCTTTTGGTACTTTTGATACTATTTCAGCTATGTTGATTCAACAGAATGATGAGCGATTGGAGAAGCCAATAGCATTCTTCAGCCAAGCACTAGAAGGGTACAAACAAAATTATTCTTTTGTTGAGAAACATGTATTAGTAGTCATTAGAAGTCTAAAGAAATTTAGACACATGTTTTCAAATAACAAAATTTACCTAATGGTTGTTCATCCTAGTATAAAATGGATCTTGACAGCCACTGATTACTTTACCAAGTGGACTGAAGTTGTACCCTTGAAGGAGGCAAATGAAAGTGCAGTCCTAAACTTTTATCAGGACTTAGTAGCAAGGTTTGGTATTCCTGATTCTATTATTTCAGACAATGCATTAGCTTTTCTAGGATTTAAGATTACTGATTGGGCTGTCCAAAACAACATATTTTTTAGTACTTTGTCCAATTATTACCCTCAGGGTAATGGCCAAGCTGAGTCTACTAATAAGAACTTGATTAGGATAATCAAGACAATAATAGAAGATAATCGGAGAATTTGGCACACTCAGTTGAAACATGCATTGTGGGCTAATAGAATCACCCCTAAGAGAGCTACAAGTATATCTCCCTATGTCCTCGTTTATGGTAAAGAGGCAAGACTCCCAATTTCAGCAGAAATGCCTACACTAACTTTGATTAGAGAGATAGAAATGTTGCAAGAAGAACCCATGCAGGTTAGGTTGGTAGAACTAATGGAGTTGGATGAGGTGAGAAAGCAAGCATTGATGACTATTGAAAATTATCAAGCTTAGATGAAAAGGACTTTCGACAGGAAGGTGGCTCTGAGATTTTTCAATGAGGGAGATTTGGTTTTGAAGTGGGATAAATTAAAGAGTAAGCCTAGAAAGCATACTAAATTTGATGCCATATGGGATGGCCCATACATCATTACTAAGAAAAAGTAACATAATGCTTTTTAGCTTTCAAAGTTGAATGGTGAAACCCTTCCAATCCTAGTTAATGGGATTCATCTCAAGGCTTGCCTTTGATATTTTATTCAGGTTAATAAGTGTCGATGCACATTTTGTTTTCTATTTTTGTTGTACTGAGTTTCAATAAGTGCTCATGCACAGTTTTGTGGTTTTTGTTTTAGGTAGCAACACTTTTTTTTTTTCTAGTTTTCCTATTTTGTTTTGCTCTCATGTTGTGGAGTAGCTGAATTTCAAGAAGTTCCATTTGGAGAGAGGGCTGAGATGATTCCATAAGCCCAATGGATAAGCCATGACTGGTCTATAGTGTTTAGCAAGAAAATACTCTGCAGAGATTGCCAAAAATGTTACCAAATTCTTGCACATGCTAAATTTGGTGATTGCTTTTATTCATATTGAAAAGTGCCAAGCAAATTAGCAAATATCAGGTCAAAACATTAGCAAGAAATCAGATCTGCACTATTTTTTTTAACTTGTTTGCTTCATGTGCAGATACAAGAAAAGTTAAATATAGCATGTGGGTTAAAATGTGGCTCCCATGAGGGTTGAGCCCAGCATGTTGATGGAGATGGGTATTACAAAGATAAATAGATCACAAAGATATTCATGCTCCATTGCACTTTCAGGTATGGTGTGGCTATTAAAACCTTCAGGAAAATTCATTTGGCAAGTGTATCGCCAAATCCCTTGCGTGGTTGTTGGGAAAGGCCAAAATAAACTCAGAGCAAATGCAATCGGCCTGTGTAAAGTTTTTTACTTGGGCACCAAAGAGGGTTTTAAAAGGCCAAAGAACTTCCAAGCGGTTTCAATCACCAGGAATGAAGAACATTTATCCCACATTGGTTGCAGGGAGGAGCATTTTTATATTTAAAACCAAAGTCGCATGTATCCTTAGTGTCAAAGCTTACGAGCTTTTGGCAAGTGGCCTATTAAGGAAGTGGTGGGTCGCCAACGTGCACGTGCATCTCAAGGCATCCAAATTTTGTGACCGGTTGGCGCGAAGCAAAAAAGGTCGAGCAAGTCAGGCAGATCAGACATGGATCATGGTGATCCAATGGTTGTTGCTATGTCGCGATGGTTAGATGCTTGCTAGATATCATCACGACTTGGCGACTGGTGAGGTGGGGGTCTAGTGGCTGGTGATGTGGCACGGATGGACGAAGAGATGTAAAGTCCAGCAGTGATGACATGGCATTATAGGTGGCATTTCACCAAAGGGTGACATATCGAGCAAACCTTGGTCGTGATGAATCTCTAAAAGGTTTCACCAAAGGCTCAGTTCCATCAACATATGATATATCAAAGAAATCAGAAATGATCCCGCCTATAAAATAAAGGCATCGATGAAACTACAGGTTTGATGAGACTTGTAAACGGCTTGTCGAGGGAGTAGTTTGGCCGAAAGAATGATATCCAACATAACCAATATCGATGTGGTGGTCCAGGTGGATCCGCGAGTAGGCTGTAGGTTGACGCGTGGTAGGCCTGACAGACAGGTGGTGCCCAAGCGGATCTCATGAGTGAACCAGGGGGTGCCACATGGTGACACATGACAAAGGGGAGCAGATCAGCTGGGGCTAATGTTCGGGTAGATCAAGGAAGATCAAATAGTGATGTGAGAGATCTAACGACGATCGCTATACTGCAATAGAAAGAAGCTCGCCAGTTATCCCCATGACTTGGCGACAAAGAACGTGCGGAAAAGGTGAGCGGCTCTAGTGCTAAAGATCGAGTAGTTTGAGGGCATATCAATGACCATCACTATACTGCAAGGTGATGATGCTCACTGGTTATCTCCCGCAACATAGTGACTAGCGAGGTGGCAGTTGAGGTGGTTGTCCAGGTGGGCTCAGAACGAATGAGGATGCACCACGTGGTAGAGAGTAGATGAAGAACCAAGGCAGACCAAGTCCAGTGGCAAGTCTAAGTGGCGAGACAAGTGGATCTCATGAGTGAACCAGTGGCTGACACATGGTGACACCGAGGCATAAGAGAGAGCCACTCAGAGTGGTTAAAAAGAAAACAAGTTCCCGAAGATATAGTGGTTGTCGCTATACCGCAATGAAAAGGTGCCTGAATGTTAATCCTTGCGACATAGCGACAAGCTATCAGCAGTCCCGTCGGTTGAATGCTAATCTATCATGTGCTGGAAGTTAATGCAGGCGGTTAAGTCAAATGGCCAAGTAACCGGTAGCACCCAAGTGAACTCAGCACAAAATGAGAAGAGAAGTCATCAGGTAGTTTGGGGTTCGATTTGAGCTTGAGAGCAATTTTGCATGAGTTTTCTCATGATTTTTAGCCTATTTTGGTGGCTTTTATTTCTACTCAAGGATTAGTTTTTCATAAAAGATATTTTCAGTGGGAGGTCATTTTCAGTCATTCTGGAGTTATCCTTCCTCTACCTTTTGGAAGGGTTTTGTCTAAAGTGAGAAAGTTTTATCTTTCTTCAGGAGTTCTTAATCATTCTCTTGCTGGTTTTAGCAGAGAATTTATTCTTGTAGCTCCTGTGCAGTTTTATGACAGAATACTGAATAAAATTATTAGCTTATGCCTTAAATTTTTTGGAGTTCATTTTCTTATTCATGATTGAGAGCTAGTTTATTGTGTTATTGTCTAGATAACCTTTATATTTTTTTGTCTCATTTGTAAGTCACAGGTTGTGCATTGTGATAAATTGGTTCATTTGGTTGATTGTGAAAGTTTTCTTTCCTCTCAATTTCTTGAAGTTTAAATCCTTTGCATGAAATATTTATGTGCTATGAACCAGAAGTCTATTTGTGTAGATTGGTGTTTTTAGGAGTGTATTTCTGTCATTTTGAGATATCATATTGATGCTTCACCTTAGTTTAGCATTCACAAAATCTTTTTAGTTTCATTTTTTAGTTCCTATCCCTTTTCTTGGTAAAGATTTAGAGTTATTTACAAGGAACCAACCCTTTCATCTAGAGGTTAATTCTCACTATAGGCAACCCACAGGCTTGAGAATTATCCCATGTGTCACCAAGTTGCTTGAGATTTAAGCTTGTGCATTACGGGTGCAATTTGTGTGACAACAGAGATAGGAGAGGGATAAGGCTTGAAAGTAGGAACAACTATATTTCTCCCACCCACTTTATTAATTAGCTAGCTAGAATAAGTAGTTGGTAGGATTGGGTTAGGGATAAGGTTGAAGATAGAGTATTATGTATAAAGTGTCGGTATATATTAAGGCTCATATGTATTATAATGGTCAACAACCCCTCACTTTGAAGCTTTTCGGCTATTGGGATGGGGGGAAAAAAAATATAGTTTTTTTGTGGGCGAGATGATTTTGGTTGGGTGGTGATGGCTAATGTCCTTGCAGGGTGGGGATTACTAGTTTCCTTTTCCTAGTAGACTGCCAACCCTCTCACTCAATTTTTTATTGCCCTCACTTTTCATAGTAGGGGCCACCTCTCCATCCCATTCAGTTCAGGAGCATGCTTTCATTTTCTCGTGGAAGTAAAAAACTATATGTGGGGAGGCTATAATGGTGACTAGATTCGTGGGACCCTAACTTGAGGGGTATGCCCCTACCAGTCAATTTATTATTTTTCCAACCACTATATCTTTCTTTCCATTGGACAGACCTAACTTTCTTTCTTTACATCCATCCTTTGTTTGTTCTCTTGTCCACCTTTAGGTACTTCCTTCTTTCTCATTCGTTAACTCATTACTACCTTTTGGCAATAACTAATACACCCACCCTGGAGCAGAAGGGAAGCTTGTCCTCCCATCCTATTGGGTGGTCTCAGCCCAACCTATACCCACCCAACCCGAGAAGGATAACTAAACTTCAAGACCTAACATCATTAATGAAAGGTACCTAACCTCAAATAGATGGGGGGACCAGGTTAACCCTCCTCCCTTAACTACATACTACCCTGAACTGAACACCCCAAGGAGGGAGTTAGGATATTACGTAGATGAGAGATCATAGCTCAAACAAATAGGGAGAGATAAATAGTTGAGGGATAGTTCTCCTTGATTAGTTGAGGGAAACAAAGGACTGAATGTGAGTTGATGACTGGATATGGATAGAAAATAAAAAATAGAGGGCCTTATAATCATTAAAGAAACCAAAAACCAACAAGAAAGAAAGAGTGATCAGTTATGGCCCCAACCCCCGAGAAGGATACTACAACAAGACTAGAGATAGTTAAAGAAAGTCCATCGAGCGGGGGTAAGCTTGCTTTCTAGAGGTAGGGATAAAGGCTAATTGAACCTTACAACAAGAAAGTGAGGCCTCCCAACTATTTGAATTGAGGCAGCTCCTCATTAAGGGTGCCGACCAATCAACTCTAAACAATCCTACTTCCTTCTTTGGGGGCCTCCATCCTTCACTTCTACCCTTCACTGCAGGAAGGAACATGGGATTCTGCATCTGTCTATTATTCACTATCACCCTTTCTCACTAGATAGCCTTGGGGTTTAGGTTGGAGGGAAAGTAATGATATATACACACTTTTATGTGGAACATATGTTCTTTTATGCACATATGCACTACTTTCTGACCCCAGATGCATCTTTACAACATATAAACGATCTAATGCATATACATAAATTCTGATGACACATACACTATTACAAACACATACACAGATTTACCTAACCTATATGTGTTGTCACATCACATACACGCTCATACCCTACACATACGCGTTCAAACCTAAAAACTATCCTATAACATTTGTGTTCTATCCTACTTGCTACCCTAATAAATTTAAAATCAATATGCAAATTGAGATGCATATCAACTCATCCATGTCTACAGGTTTCTCAAAGCATCGAACTCGATCAAACCAATGAAATCTATCTGCCATGAATCTCCAATTGTTGATTGCTCTCCTAATCTCTTTGGATGCTCTACGCTCTGATCTATCAAATGGTATGGATGCAAATGAGGATGATTCTCCTTGTGGCCACTATATAGGTTGTGGAACCCTAATTTGTTGTGCTCACCTCCTGGTGCCTTTTCCTTATTCGTTGATCCTTTTTAGTCTAGTTTTCACCCACTTGACCCTGTCATCTTATCCTTATCCCTTCTAGCCTTTCTTTCTTTTCAAGATATTGTTTGTGATTTTTCAAACAAAGAAATCACCCAATCTCTCAAGGGGGCATGTCATCTTCCTTACCTAGGGAAAATGTTGTATCAATTAATCTTGTCTTCTTTGAGCCAACGCGACAAGTTGCATTGTCTTAAAGAGGGGCAAAATGTAGACACCTAAAATTGTCCTAGCCTTATTAAAGAAATATTTTAATTATTTTATCCTAAGCCATCTATTAATTAAGTAGATTTTTATTTATTTAATTAATTAATTAATCCTCTTCTAGCCTCTCATCATTTAAATAAATATATATATTTATTTAAATTATCTTTTCCCTAAATTATATAAATAGTTTATTAATTTAATTGGCCCCACTTCTTCTATTAATTAAATAGATCGATATTTATTTAATTAATTCATTAGCTTTTTCTCTCTATGACTCTTGTCATTCATCTCTTAATTTTTCTTTAACCACTTTTCTAATATTTTCTTATTTCCTATATCTACCCTCTAATTTGAGTCGATCATTTATCCTTTCACCTCATAATCATATCCCTCCATTTCTAGGATACTCTCTAAATAAGATGATCCTTTCATCCTTGTCAGCCCTAACTAACATGATCATATTCCTAACAAGTGAATCAATCATCATGCGACCTTTCAAGCAATCAAGCAACCAAGCCTCTACACAACCGTGCAATCTGTTCTTTGTTGAGCTCTTGTGCACAATACAAAATCTAAGAGAAACCTTATCAAGCAAGATCAATAGAGATAGGAAACAATATAGATCAAACCTTACTAAGCATGTGAATTGTATAATATTTCATGTTTTTTATATTTTGCATGTTTTAGTTTCTTCATTGGTATATTGTGGATCTTAATTGTAGAAATTGTTGGCTTGATGATGATTGTAATGTATTCATCACTTATTGTCATTGATGAAACACTCTCTCACACACATATGATTACATTGACTACCGATGTAACTTCAATTGGTTTACACTATCAACCGATATGTTTAAGGTTTATCTCTAACCGGTACTTTGTGTCAACTGGTATGTGCATAAGAGACATCCTGTGGCTACACTAAGTCAGCATCAAAATGAAGATGAAGATGAAGATGGAGATCAAGCGGAAGATTCCAAGACAATGGTTCACATGTTTTGTTCCAACCGGTATTGACTATTCTAACCGGTATCTGATTTTGTGATGAGTTACCAGCACCGATTTCTTAGCGGTCACTTTTGTGATGAGTTTTGATCACTTGTCTAGATACATTGCACCTAGGAAATTGTATTTTGATTTCCTTAGGCCGACTTAAGATTTGAATGTCTATTTTAAGACATATTAGTGAATCATTTGAGAGATATAGAGACTGAGTATGGTTATGATGTTATGAGAATACTAATATGCATCAAGAGTAAAAGCTTTTGTTGAAGAGCGATAAGTGTTAAGATTAAGAGCAGCGTTGAATGTACTTAGAAGGATCTGATCAAGCAAGTATTGTGCTACTCTAAATAGATCAAACCATTGTTGTTGTTTTCTAATCATTACAACAGAATCAAATCCCCTAACCGGGCAAGCTCTAACAAGCTTCATTGTATAAATCCTCTAACAAGGTGATCCATTAGTTTGGATTCTCAAATCCTCCAACGAGGTTACTCCTAACAGAGTAGTACTCTTAATAGGGTATAAGCTTCTAATCAAGCTTTGGGATCTCTAACAAGATTCACTCCTAGCAGAGCACTTTGTAGACCTTAACCAGCCAGTTATCTATTACTGTAGATAGTTAACTTGTGAGTTCCATCTCACTGTGGTTTTTACCTATTTGGGGTTTCCATGTTTAAACACTTTTGTTATGGTGGATGCTTTACTATTTGTGGATGTTGTTATATCATTTTGGATAGTATGTATTTTGTTTAAATGCTTGGTTAAGTTCATCTACCGGTTAGTGTTTGAAGTAGTGTTTTATTTGGTGTCACTGATTCACCCCCCCCCTCTCAGTGCTTTTCAAGCCCATCAATTGGCATTAGATCCTAGCTTCTTTGAAGCCTAACCGCTTAGAAGGGAATCTTGAAACTACCATGGGGGACAGGAGCTACTTTGAGATGGCTAGAGAGTTAGAAACTAGCAGAAATGAAGTTGAATCCCTTAGGGGCAAACTGAAAGCTTCTCAAGTCAAAAGGAGAGAGCTATCTGAAAAACTGCTAGAAATGTCTGATAATAGTTCTTCAGACGAAGCCAATATTGAAGTTTTAGCACGAGAATTTGAAAATTTGAATGGTGAGAAATTGAATCTAAGGAGAGAGCTAGAAGGTCTCACTATCCGCATGAGTCAGGAACTAGAAGCCAGAAGAGTTGTTGAAGATCTTATCAAGGAAAGAGATCAAGAGATTATAAAGATCAAATGGGAAAAAGACACTATGCATGAGAACTTGGCTACTGAAACAGAAGAAAAGGAGAACCTAAAGCTAGATCTTGAGCTGGCATCGTGTCTAAAAGAGAACCTGTCTAAGCATAATGAAGATCTCATCAAAAAGCTTACTGAAGCCAATGAGAAATTGGAGAAGTTTGTCAAAAGTTCTACCATGTTGGAAGAACAAATTCAATCATAGAGAATGAAGGGTGATATCTCTGGACTTGGTTTTCATACAACTGAAAAAAGTGAATCCTCTAGTACAAAGAGCAACTATCCAAAGAATAAAACTAAAGTCAATAAGATTACCGCTAAGAAGGTTTTTAAACTTGTCTGCTTTGTTTTCCATAAGCCTAGTCATACTGCAAATGTTTGTAGAGACAAACCTAACATAAATGCAAATTACAATATTAATGCTAGGTATGTGTCAAGAAAATTTGAAGGTCATTGCTTCACATGTGGAATGTATGGGCATAGAAATATTGAGTGTATATATGGAGCAAACAATCTTGTACCACACATGCATCCAAAACTAAATGGTGACCGGATAAGGAACTTTGATAACTGGGTAAACTTGAATTGGCAAAGATCCTACGACAACTGGTTTAGTCCATTTGAGATGGAAAAGGTAACAAATGTTATTTGCACCTTTTGTAATGAATTTGGTCATGTGGCTATGAACTATAGAAGAAGAACAAGAAGAGGAAATGCAGGACCTTGGAGATCATCTGGCATGGTCTGTTACCACTACAACAAACTGGGGCACTTAGCAAAATTTTGTAGATCAAGAAATAGAAAACCGGTCAACTCTTTCAAGGATCACAAAGGAAAGAAGAAAGTTGATGTTGAGAAAGCCAGAGAGGATATGAATCGGATTTGGAAGGAGAAAAGTGATGACTCGCATGGAGAAGAAACTATTCCTTCACCTAGTGAAGAGAACCCAACACCAGTGACTTAAGCCTATTTTAACATGGCTAAGGGGATCTTAACGATAAAACATCTACGAACCCCTTATAAAATGAGCAGGAAAGAATTTTTGAATCATGAATTTTGGTGACTTTTTGTTGACATGTTATCAACCATTTTTTCACTTGAGCAGTGAAATTAGGGTTCGTAACCCTAAAGTGCGAGCATTTATTGCAGTTGGTAAAAAGGATAAAAAAAAGTTTTACTTTGTCTTTTTTACCCTACCTCTTTCAAGAAAGAAATTTGAAGCGATTGCAGAGCCAAATAAGATTGTCTTGTTGTCAATTGGCGAATTGTTTTGTGATTAGAGAAATTAAGTTGAATTAAAAGTTGCAGAGAGGCAAGCTGGTGTGCATCTGCGCATTTCAATTGGGAAACAAAGCAACGTGCAAGAAACAAGGTATTTCTTTGAGTATACCACTTTGAAACTTGCTTATCTATAATGGCATCTACTTCTAAGTTTGTAGAGAGGTTGATGATCACTGCTGAGCCTGAGGAAGCTCTAAAGGCAGACCAAATTATGTCTTATAATGCATTGTCTCAAGTCCCGAGCGGAGTTGTGGTCAAAGGTGACTTGTCCAATTATATAGACTGCAAGATAGAAGATTTAGGAACTCTACACATTTATACACAGTTGAAATCAGTCTGTGATAAGAATGGAAAGATTGAAAGAAAATATGCTAGGGTTTTGAAAAAGGTTTTCATAATGCCGCCTACTTTCTTGCAGATTTTGAGGAAGAACACATTAGAATCATTTTGAGTCGAGTCCACAGAGAGAACATGTATTTAGAAAGGACTCACACAATAACCAAGGAAACTATTCAGGTTGTAAATGGTTATTTCTCAATTGATGAAATTCCTGTGCTAAGATGAATTTCAAAGGATATTGTCTTCAAATTAACCGGTTCTACATCTGATAGGTGTGCTTTTTCTATCAACAATATGATAGACCTTGCAATGAAACTAGCAGCAATGGTGATAGGCTACTGGGTATTTTACTCCAATAGACTTAATAGTGTTCCATCTATAGCAATTCATACAACACATAGAATGATTATTGATAATGCAGATTATGATATCTGTGAAGCCATCAGAGGGCAATTATTTCAAAATTTGCAATCTATTAAGAAGGACAACACTCAAAAGTTCAAATTTGGTTAGATATTAGTTCAGTTATTTTTCTATTTCCAGGACTTTCTATTAGGAATTCGAGACATTGAATGGTCGAAAGGCGTACTGGTCAATGCACAAATCAAGAACAACATTAAGGCTGTGAAGAATACCTTTTCAGCTACCTTGAATAAGTATTTTAATGAATTTCAGAAAAAAAAGATGAGCATGAGAATGAGATTACTTGAAGATGTGGTAAAACACTTTGCAAAAGACATAGTTTTCACTGTTACCACTGACTTTTGCTTGATGCAAGAAATTGAGCCCAGAAAGGAAGAGATGGAAGATATGAGCTATGAGGTTAATCATGATTTACTGGCTGGCTATGCTAATACCTTGTTAGCATTGCCTAAAGATAAACAACAAGAAAAATTGGACATTGTGATAGTCCAAGTTGTACCAACAGAAACCAGTACTGTACTTGTAGCTAATGTGAAAGGAAAGAAAAAGAAGTTTGATGAAACGTCTCCTGTGATAAAGACCAAAAGGGTGACTCAGAGTGTCCTAACCAAAAAGGAATCGACACCTAAAGTGTATGTAAAGAAGGAGAGTGCACCAAAGAAGAGAAATCAAAAATTGATTTTGCAACCAGAATCTGAGGGAACAGATTCTGAAGAAGAACCAAAGAAGGAAAAAGCAACTGGCAGAACATCCAAGAAGGTAAAGTTAGTGCCAAAGGAAACTACACCTATTGATATAGCTACCTACAAACCTGACACAGTTTTTGAGAGAACAATGACGACACTAGGAAGGAATACGTTTGACAATGTCAAATAATATTTTGATTCTTTCATTGAAGATGAACATAAGCAAATCATTCAACAAGTAATCACTTATTTGGGTCATTACAATAGATTTCAGCATGACTTGGAAAAGGATATTTCAATCTCTTTGTATAATACTCTTTTAGATAAATGGGAGGAAGTTATTCAATTGGAAAAGAAAATTATTGATGAAATATTTGTACAATATTTTCCCAATTTATCCTCGGATGGAATTAGTGCTTTAGTTGAGCAATACAAAGTACATTTTGATTTTAAAATGAGAAGATTGAAGCTTCTTAATGCAAAAAGGGCAGTTATTGAGTTTGAGACACATCAGATAGCCTATGTAATCAAACAGAGGGAAGAACTCGTCCACTCTAGCAATAAGGATAATACTACAGATGATATTCCTCTACCGGAAATGGATGAAGAGGAGATTGTTCAACCTGACATAGTCTATCCAATCAATTAGAAGAATGATTTCATTATTATTTTTGATGAAGATGTTCAGAACTCAGTGGACGTATCTGGAGACAACACTGCACCAGATATGGAGCCTCCTACAATTACTAAAGTACAGGTTACATTAGTTGATCAACTAGATATTCAACTAAAAGTGGACAATGAACTGACAACAGAACAATTGGAGAAACCCCAATCTCCACCGGTCATTGAAAATACTCAAAAGGAGTCTACTGAGAAAGTTGTCACTTAGTTACCTGAAAGAACAACAGAGTAGAATACAGAGAGAGCTATCATTAAGAGTGTACCTCATGAACTGGCGAAGAAGAAACTCCTTGAATTTGATGATGATGATTCTTTAAGTATTTCAGGACCCATTGATATGAACACTTTGAGCACGTCAGAAATGTTGAGGATTGTTAATGTTATGCAATATAGAGTGCATAAGAAGAGACTGAAAGAGCAAAGGATTGAAGCAGAGACAATCCAAAATGCAGTAGAAATTTTGTCTAGTTTACTACCGGAAACAACTATTGCACATCTTCCTACACCCATTAGAAAACTTGGTCAGTTAGTTGCAGATGCATCTGATCAAATCAAGTCACTTGAAGATGCTGCTCAAATGTTTGTTGAGAAGAGTCACAAGAAGAAATATAGAGATAAACTAGCAAAGAACATTGTGTTACTACTTATTAGATTGCCATTAGTTTTATGTCAAAGTTATACAATATACTCTAGTCGGTTACTATTACCGAAATATTCAGTCGGTATGCACAGTCTAGTCAGTTACAGAAGAAAGCAGTCACAGAATGTAGTATACACTGAGCTATCTACCGAGTATCTTTTCATGTCTACCAAGCAGCAAAGATGACACACCGAGTTGATATACACTAAGAGAAACATGTTACCAGATTCATTGAACCTGGACATGCATATGAAAACATGTTACAATATCGAGGCACATCTAACCGTTATCACATTGGAAATTGCACTAGAAGATTGTGTATGATTTTGAGGTCATCTAACCAATGAAACATTTTACATGGTTATAAATCATGTTTGTAAGATCAATGCAATGAATTGGATCACCGTCTTAAGAGATCTATTTATACAACATGAGTTAAGGGTGTATTTATGAGTGTAAGAAGACTATTACAAAGACACAGAGGTCACCAAGAAAGTTTTCAGAGAACAGTCGAAGAACAAAGTAAACAGAAGGGTTTACTGAGTTACTATATGGGTTACCGAGGTATGCTAGAAGCAAGGTAATCTATTCTGAGCACATAGAATCTGCTATAACATTTCAGATGTAAAGTTGTAGATATTTGTAATGATTTTATTGTAATATTGTGAAGTTGAAAGAGAAACCTTTAACAGGGTAAAAAACTCTAATCAAGTCTATAAATTGTAAAGCCTCTAACCAGGTGCAGCATTTAGATTAAGTGTTGTAAAATCCTTTAGCAAGGTAGATCTAATAGATCTTGTTACTCCTAACAGGGTAAGCTATCAAAAATATCTAATATGTAGCTCTAACCGAGCACTCTTTATTATTGCAGTAGTGAAGTTGTGGGTGCCATCCCCATCGCAGTTTTTCTCTCTAACCAAGAGTTTCTGCGTAACCAAAATATATGTGTTATGGAGTGAATCATGTATGATTGTTATCTATTTGTTTTAGCTTTATTTTATGTTACTACACTATCCGGTTTATGCATAACGGTAAATTTATTATTCAAGAAAAGTTTTGGAGTACTGATTCACCCCTCCCCACTCAGTACATTAGCTTTCCATATTGGGCCTAACAATTGGTATCAGAGCTCGAATCTTGGAAAAGGGTTTAACTGCCTAAAGAGAAATATCTTATCAATGGAAGGCTATAAACAATCTCGGAGGATTGTATATCTACAAGAAGAGATGGATCATGCTAATCAAGTGATTGCAAACATGCAAAGGCAAATGCAAAAATCTCTAAAAGTAAGAAGAATATTATCTAATGATTTGCAGGACTCTCAAGAGTTAGTGAAACAAATTGAGACATCATCTAAGAACACTATATCTAAAGAAACTGAAGAAATGATTGGACTATTGAAAGAAAAGAACAAAGCATTGGCTGATCAACTAAAAGAAATGAAAAGAGAACATGAACATTTCAGCATACAGATGACTGAAAATCTAGATGCATCAAGAACAGCTGAGGATAAAGTAAGAATCTAGAAAGAGAGAAACAACAACTTGAAGTCTTAGTATCTGATAAAAATGATGAAATCACAAGGTTGACTGGAATTCAACAAAACCTATTAGATCAACTAGGTTATGCACATCATGAAGCAATTCTGAAGAATGATCAGAACCAAGCATTGAGACTTGAAGTATCAAGGTTGACAGATGAACTTGAAACAGAGAAGAAATCCAAAGAAACACTGAAGAAGAGTTATGAAGCATCAAAGATGTTGGATGAGCAACTGAATACAAGAAGACCCAACAGAGATGCAAGACTTGGTTACAAAGGAAAAGACTCTACCGAGAAAGGAATTCATACTACCGAGAGAGGAGAATCAGCAAAGCAAGCTGGAAACAAGAATAACATCAAAATAAAGAAGCCTATTTGCAACTACTGTGGAAATCAAGGTCACACTGCCAACATATGCCAAATCAGAAAAGGTAAGCAACCGAATGTCACTAAGTCCAATGGTTATTGTTACAATTGCAATAAATATGGTCACACATCTAATCAATGTAGGACAAAGTCTGTTAACAATTATCTGAAGGCAAAATTCAAAAGGTTTTGTAGAAACTACAATAGATATGGACATAGTACCGAGAAGTGTTGGTTTAAGCAAAAGAACTACATGTGGGCTGCACACCGAGCAAACACTAGAGGTTACCGAACTTACATAGATCCTTACCGACAATATGCAGCAGTACCATGGGATTACAATACAAGGATATGGTGTGAATGTTGTGGAAGATATGGACATATTAGTGCTGACTATTTTATAAGGTTTGGAATGAACAACCGAAGATCATGGAGAAATCCTAGTATGGCATGTTTTCATTGTCACAAAGTTGGACACTTGGCTGGAGATTGCAAAGATCAACCTAGAAAAGACAATGAAGAAATAAAAGAAAAATTACAGGTGATTTGGAACAAGAAGGAAATTGTGTCAAATAAAGAAAGCACCTTACCTACCGAGTTAGGTGCACCTATTCAAAATTAATCAGTAAAGGTATGAAGGGACTGCATTCTCTAAAGGTTAAAATCATAACAGTTCTTGCATAGTTAAGATGTACTAGTAAGTTTGAAGTTCTATCAAAGTCTTTTGAAGCACTTTACAGGAAACCTGTCAAGTCAGTGAATACAGGAAGCCTGTCAAGTCGGTAAATGAAGGAAGCTTGGTTACTCAGTTAAAATAAAAAGAGTAAATCGGTTAAAGAGGAACCGAGTGCATTTAATGTTTTTGACCTAAACCGCATGGAGCCCAATAAGGTATTTTGTGTACTTAAAAGCATTTTTGCAGTCATTTACACTTACCAAGTTTTCGAGAGAGAAGAGCAAGCGATTCCAAGGTGATCAAAACCTCATTCAAAGCAAATCCAAGGTATATACATCAAATCTCAACATATTGTTAAGCTAGTTTACTGATCTTATCTAGTTGCCATTATTTGCTAAGTATAAAGTGTCTGTCGTTTGAAATTCTGAAACCCTAAGGACTCTTTACTAGTTTATACCTGAAATCTTAAATGGCGCCCAAGATCCAAGATCCCATAGTTTTCAAGAATGTAGAGAAGCCTTCACTGAAATACTCTTTGACTCCCAAAGTTGCCTCCGAACCGGATGACAAAATCACCTTTTCACTCATCCCAGACAGAGTGTTGTTCGTAGAAGATGTGAGATTCTTCACCAAATGTAGTGTTGAAGAACTTGGTCATTTTGAAATCAGAGACACCTATGATGAGCTATGTACTGATGGTAAATTAAACAACAAGTATGAACACATCAAAATCAAAGGATTAACCGAAGCCCCAACCTATCCTCGTGTGTTCAAACCCCAGCGGGTCAAGTTTGTTCTTAGCAGAGTTCATGATGATTTCATGTGGCTAGAAGAGAAACCATTCAAGGTAACCAAAGAAATCATTCATCTGATTACCGGTTACCCTATCTATGATCATGCCTAAGCCCAGAAGATGATATCACAGAAGGAATTGATCAATTTAACCAGAGTAGAATCTGATCACAGAGGACTGAAACTGAACAATGTCATTGATGCAGAACTTAAGTTTTCTATTAGAGTAATTGGCTACTGTTTCTTCCAATTGGCAAGGGAAAATAGTGTACCCTATGCAGCAGTTGACTTAGCTTATAAAATTGTGAAAAAGGGAATGAAAATTGACTTATGTGAGGTGTTATTGAAGAATCTGTTTGAGAATATGAACACAATAAGGAAGTTGAAGAAGAACAACTCGGCTAATACTCTCAAGTTTGGATCACTACTGGTATGCATGTTTTTCTACTTTGAAAAATTATTTCCATCAGTCGGTAAAGTAGTTTGGGAGCTACACCGACCAATCACCCATCAGATTAATGACTTCATCAAGATGTTAGGAGATAATTTCAATGATATCATGGATGATTACTTTAGTAAATTTCAAGAGAAAATGCATAACAAGTATATAGAATCCCACCCCAGCTAGTAGAAAAATACAAAAATGATATATGTTTTGAAGTTGACACCGACTACTGTTATGTGAATGCTGTGGAATCGAGGACTCAATCCTTGTCACCAATGGGTTACGAGATTGACTTTGACATCACACAATAGCAAATTGATGCATTTCTTACATTACCAAGGCATGCTACCAAGCTAAGATATGGAACCTATGAAGAAGTAAAGGAAAAGGTAAAAATGAGCATTGTAGTACCCAAAGCTACAAAAAGGGCAACAAAGATGATTAAGGCATTGTCAGAGAAATTCAAAGAAGACTCTTCCTCTACACCTATCAAAGGCACTCTTGCCATCACCGAAGAGGAATCAGAAGCTCAAGAGGCAGCTATAACACTAAGCACCGAATTATGTAAGGGTAAAGTGTTAAAAAGAAAGAAATAGGACACTTCAAAGGCCCTACCGACTCCTCCAACAAAGAGACCTAACATAAGAGCATCTGCAGCATCACCGAGTAAGAAAAAAAAGAGTGTTACTACTCCCAAGGTAACAAAGACATACAAGAAATCTACTCAGAGACTCATTTTGGCAAAAGAGTCTAGTGATACAGAATCCGAGGATGCAAACAAATTCCAGATTGTCAAGAGCAAGAAGGTAAATATACATAGTGTTGAAAACTTCTGTGCTAATCTGAAAGAATATGGCAGATTTGGTTCATTTAGATATGTCAAGTATGAAACTATAAATAATGATGAGAAGAGACAAATTGAAGAAGTTGTCATCTGTACACTTCTAAAGTTCCGGTTAGCTCCATTGGAACTAGTAAAGTCATTTCCAAATGAACTTTACTTGCATATTGATAATAGCTGGAAGTATGTAATGGACTCAGAGAAACAAATCAGAGAAAGAAGTCTAGTCCATCTCTTTCCTGATATGTCTGTAGCTGAAATAAAGGAACATTTGACAACCTACAATTCAAAGTTTCTTGTCAAATAGAGAGCCTTAAAACTGATGAATGGGCTATATATTGACGTAGAAAATGAGACAAAAGCAAAGTGGAAGGAAATCTTCAAAATCAAGGATGCCAGTGAACAAACTATAGTTGAAATCGTTGATGTCACCGAGCATGATCCTGATGTCACCGAGCAAGGTCCTGATGCTACCGAACAAGACCCGGCTGACACTATTCAAATAGATGAAGATTTCATGGATACAGAGGAACCGGAGTAGGAAATGATAGAAGGCACTACATATGCAAAACTTGTATCTAGTGAATCTTTTTTAAAACAAGTTCAGCCTTATCCCCCGGTCAATCAACCTGTCTCTACCAAACTCCTCAAGATACAACACAAGGTACCGAAGGTCACAAGTCTACAATAGGAGAAGATACTACTCTAGAACAGACCTCACAAGCACTGAAAATGTTGCAGCTGAGACACCCAGTACCGAGACACCAAAAGACACCATAGAGGCTACATGAATTGACAAAAGTGTTGCCTTTACCGATCAACCTACCGAGGGTCAGTAAGCCTCCCAAGCTATTGTCTTGGTCCAACCGGCCAAAGGTAAAGAAAAGAAAGTGAAAAAGCATAGTTTCAAAGTTGATTTGTCTAAACCAATAGTGTTGCCCAATGTGGATATATCAAAATTAAAGGGGAAAGCACTCATTGATTTTGGTGAACTGTGCAAAGCAAAGGCCGAACAAGAAAAACAGATGGCCATACAAAAGAAGAATAAAGTACTTTAGAAGGTGAAGACACTGCTATTAGATATGCTACCTACAGTTATAATGTTAATCGATGCAACCATCCATATTCAACTGGATGAACTCCTTAATCAAATAGAAACATCTAGAGTTGATGCATCTGAGTGTTTGAGCAAGCTAAAAGACAAGGAGCTTACTGCAAAAATGATAGAAGAGGTACAGAAAGCTCTAGCCATTGGCAAAGTCAAACTTGTCAAATTTATTGCTGAGTTGACTCCTCAACTCAAGGACATTCATTATTTATTTCAGAAACTCTGCACATTTTCTTTATTCATTAAAGACATTAAGAATAAAATAGAGACAATTGAGAAAGAGATCACCGATCTCTCAAGCAAGTTGACCACAGAGCCAAATTCAATTCAGAATTTTTATACAAGGTTACAACAGCTTATGGCTCAACAATTGGACTTAAGAAATGAAGAACACAAGAGCAGGATGGACATAATGACACTTCAAACATTATTTCTTCCTCATCTTTCATCAGTCCAAGAACAGATCAACCGAGCCACATACTTGTCTACTACACAAGAGGGAAGCACTCTTGATGGCTTAATATCACTATTGGCTGATATTCAAGCGCAAAATTCTTTAATGGATAGTGTCAAGGATGCACTCTCTGTTGCTCTCACCGACGCCCAGAAAAAGTACAAATCCATTTTTGACCAGTTACCGCCCCCGGATGGAAATTAAGTTTTTGATGTTTGTCAAAAAGGGGGAGTGATACAATATATTTGGGGAGTGATACAGTTTTGATACATATAGTTTTGATACAATATTAAGAATGATATAGTATTTGGAGTATAGTATACAGGGGGAGTATACCGAGCAGAATAAGCAGAGTATCCAAGAGCAGTATACAGGACAGTAAGCAAAGCACACAGAATAGAACCGAGCATTCAAAATCAGAGTTATGTATAATATAATGATAAGGGGAGTATATCTGAATATACTATTTCATTGACTTTTGTATATACTGTCAGTATAGTCATTTTGTAAAGTTTATAGATTTTTGAGTTATAACTTTGAAAGTAGTTTTTGTCAAACATCTCAACTAATGTCAAAAGGGGAGATTGTTACTACTTATCAGATTGCCATTAGTTTTATGTCAAAGTTATACTATATACTCTAGTCGGTTACTATTACCGAAATATTCAATCAGTATGCATAGTCTAGTCGGTTACAGAAGAAAGCAGTCACAGAACGCAGTATACACTGAGCTGTGTACTGAGTATCTTTTCATGTCTACCGAGCAACAAAGATGACACATCGAGTTGATATACACTGAGTGAAACGTGTTACCAGATTCATTGAACCTAGACATGCATATGAAAACGTGTTACAATATCGAGGCACATCTAACTGTTATCACATTGGAAATTGCACTAGAAGATTGTGTATGATTTCGAGGTCATCTAACCAATGAAATATTTTACATGGTTATAAATCTTGTTTGTAAGATTGAAGCAATGAATTGGATCACTATCTTAAGAGATCTATTTATACAACATGAGTTAAGGCTGTATGTATGAGTGTAAGAAGACTGTTACAAAGACACAGAGGTCACCGAGAAGGTTTTCAGAGAATAGTCAAAGAATAGAGTAAACAGAAGGGTTTACCGAGTTACTATATGGGTTATCGAGGTATGCTAGAAGCAAGGTAATCTATTCTAAGCACATAGAATCTGCTATAACATTTCAGATGTAATGTTGCAGATATTTGTAATGATTTTATTGTAATATTGTGAAGTTGAAAGAGAAACCTTTAACATGGCAAAAGACTCTGATCAAGTCTATAAATTGTAAAGCCTCTAACTAAGTGTACCATTTAGATTAAGTGTTGTAAAATCCTTTAGCAAGGTATATCTAATAGATCTTGTTACTCCTAATAGGGTAAGCTATCAGAAATAGCTAATATGTAGCTCTAACTGAGCACTCTTTATTATTGGAGTAGTGAAGTTGTGGGTGCCATCCCCACCGCAGTTTTTCTCTCTAACCTAGAGTTTCTGCGTAACCAAAATATATGTGTTATGGAGTGAATCATGTATGATTGTTATCTATTTGTTTTAGCTTTATTTTATGTTACTGCTCTATTCGGTTTATGCATAACAGTAAATTTATTATTGAAGAAAAGTTTTGGAGTACTGATTCACCCCTCCCCTCTCAGTACATTAGCTTTCCATATTGGGCCTAACATATTGAAATTGGCAAAATGGCTCTATGTCATAATGGAAGTCTGTTGAGAACGGCTATTGAATCTAGAGGAAAGTATCTTGCCTTTACCTCCAATATTTCTTTCTTTTATTCTGACATTTCTAAGAGTCAAGTTGAAACCGAGCAAGAAATGGAAAGGATATGCAAGGCATATGTCCTACTCTAGGACTCCATTCATGCCTTAACCGGTTTGTAGATGATTTGCATGATAGATTGAACATGAATGATAATGAGAAGGCTAAGAGACTGTGATCTCTAAAAGAGCTCAAGAGCCTGATCACATCACAGGTCGACATTCTTTAGAGAGCCTACTCCAATGCAGAAGTTATTCTTGCTACTTCTAAAACCTGCGTGCTAGACTCAATGGAAGATTTCCATTCCCAGTTGATGCCTACATTTGAGTATACTATTAACATACTGGAATCATGGGAAAATGATTTATCATAGATGAAGCAGAACTTCAGTGACATTTTTATGAGATTAGCCCATGCATGAACTTTTTCAAGTTGTTAATATATGTTGAACACTTTGATATAGATTTTCTATATATATGTATATATTTTACTTTTTCATTTTGGCATTGTTGTCAAAGGGGGAGTAGAAATATGTGTGTGTTTTTGAAAATTTTATATTTATGCATACATTAAGGGGGAGTATGAGCATATGTGTAAATTTGTTGTGTATGCACACTTAGCGCTATTGTATTACTCTAAAAGATTTCTAAGTGTTGCCATCAATGCCAAAGGGGGAGATTGTTGGCTTGATGATGATTGTAATGTATTCATCACTTGTTGTCATTGATAAAACACTCTCACACACACATATGATTACATTGACTACCGGTGTAAATTGAATTGGTTTACACTATCAACTGGTATGTTTAAGGTTTATCTCTAACCAGTACTTTATGTCAACTAGTATGTGCATAAGAGACATCCTGTGGCTACACTAAGTCGGCATCAAAATGAAGATGAAGATGAAGATGGAGATCAAGCGGAAGATTCCAGGACAATGGTTCACATGTTCTATTCTAACCGGTATTGACTGTTCTAACTGGTATCTGATTTTGTGATGAGTTACCAACACTGATTTCTTGGTGGTCATTTTTGTGATGAGTTTTGATCACTTGTCTAGATACACCGCACCTAGGAAATTGTGTTTTGATTTCCTTAGGCCGACATAAGATTTGAATGTCTATTTTAAGACATCTTAGTGAATCATTTGAGAGATATAAAGACTAAGTATGGTTATGATGTTATGTGAATACTGATATGCATCAAGAGTAAAAGCTTTTGTTGAAGAGCGATAAGTGTTAAGATGAAGAGCAGTGTTGAATGTACTTAGAAGGATCTGATTAAGAAAGTATTGTGCTACTCAGAATAGATCAAACCATTCTTGTTGTTTTCTAATAATTACAATAGAATCAAATCCCCTAACCGGGTAAGCTCTAACAAGGTGATCTATTAGTTTGGATTCTCAAATCCTCCAACGAGGTTACTCCTAACAGGATAGTACTCTTAACAGGGTATAAGCTTCTAATCAAGCTTTGGGATCTCTAAAAAGATTCGCTCCTAGCAGAGCACTTTGTAGACCTTAACCGGTCAGTTATCTATTTTTGCAGATAGTTAACTTGTGAGTTCCATCTCACCGTGGTTTTTACCTATTTGGGTTTTCCATGTATAAACACTTGTGTTATAGTGGATGTTTTACTTTTTGTGGACGTTGTTATATCATTTTGGATAGCATGTATTTTGTTTAAATGCTTGGTTAAGTTCATCTACCGGTTAGTGTTTGAAGTATTGTTTTATTTGGTGTCACTGATTCACCCCCCCTCTCAGTGATTTTCAAGCCCATCAGAAATAGGATTTTGTGTGGTTGGATCTTATTAGGTTTTACAATAGCTTAACATTACATTTTCATAGTATATAGTGAGTACATTCATAAATTCATTGATCCATTTATTGAAGCTAAGTCTACATGAGAAGTTAGTTGATATGAGATCTTCCATAATGCATCTTCTCTTAACTCTAATAATGGGTTTTATGGATTAAAAAACTCCAAATTAGGAGTGTATAATTCTTGTAGAAATAAAACATAAAAAAGACCGTACTCTAGAAAAAACATTGAGATGCATGTGTAAATCATACTAGAATTGGGAAGAATGCAACTGTTCTACTATTTGGCCTTAGAATTTCCTCGCATGTGAAGATTCCAGGATGGGTAAGGAATTTAATTCCAGAAGACAAGAACTATAATGACTTGAATAACTTGAAATAACCTAATAGCCACAATTGTAACAAGGTATATTCATGTTAAGATGGATATGTTTTCAACTTTTATGAGGAGTAGGGTCTTCCCATAGGCATTGTTCTTATGTGTATCAAGAAACAATTGAAATAGATATTTACTTTACACCAATACACAAGCATTGTTCTTGTGTGGTTGTGTATCAATAAGCCCAATGATACCAACACTATAAGGGTCATTCTTTTGCTTAGATATAAAACCATCTTCCCTTGAACCAGTTGTACCATTATGAATTTTGTCTAGTTCCATCTCTCTTATGAAGCATAAAATATGATAACTTATCAAATATGGTATTATTCAAATGACGAGAGACAATAGGTTTCACCCTTTTCCTATCCCTTCTAAATAATAATTTATTCTATTGTGTTGCTCCTCACTATGTGACATTTTTAGCTCTATATGGGGGTTCATTGTCATTCATGGTGTCTTTGTCCTATCCCTTATAAATAATATCTTCTATTGTGTTACAGTAATCAGGTCTTTACTTGATTAATTAAACAACATTTGTTTAATTATTTAAGTTCCATTTATCTCTTTTACACTTAAGCTAACATTAGGTGCATAATAATTAATTATTTTATTAATTATTATGTGCAAGCCTAGGTTTTCCATTTTAGGGTTTCTTGACCTATTAGAGGTTAATTTTCTTTTCTTTGTATGATTATCACATTACACATTTTGGTGACTATTGAGTTCTCATCTTTTTGAGCATATTTTTTGTGTATTTGTTTTTCCTCTGTTGCTTCCTTGCTTCTCCTTGTGATAGGTTTATTCAGCTTGCAGAAATCATTTGGGCTCTCATGGTGTTGTATTTCTCAACTCTCACATGGTATCAAAGCTTCAGATCTGCAGCTACCTGTTCTTGTTTTGAGTATTTTACATTGGAAGCAGATTTGAGGTTTTTCAAAAGTTTGTTTTGTGCACCTAGGGATAGGCCTTTTTTTGAGCAATTTGGTCCTAAACGGACCTCACCATCATGCTCAGAAGGCCCAAAAACCCCTATGGTCATATAAAACTTGACCATTTTCAACACCTGAGCCTCTGGAGGTATATTTTTTCTCTGTACCAGATCGTACAACCCTGGCATGTAGTTCGAGAAAAAAATTCAATTTTTTTCTTTTTGCCTTTTTACAGCATGCAAGCCAAAATTTGATTTTTGAAAAAAAAAATCAAAAATCAAAAAACAAGGGCAAAAGTTTTTTTTATAAAAAATCGCAAAATTTCGGGGTTTGTTTGGTCCCCGCCGTGTTGCTAGTCTAGCCCTGCCGGTCTCCGACCCTAGCAGACCTCCGGCCCCTACCGGCCCCAGGCCCCTGTCTGTGCCCTCCGACCCCCACTAGCCCCCTCCGGCCCTCACGTGGCTGCCTCTCCTTTGATCGCCGCTGCCACTGCCTTCACCGACCTTCCTCGCTCGCGCTCGCGTGGACCAGACACCGTTTCCCGGTTGTCGTTGCCTTTGCACCGCTTGGCCGGCCCCTGCGCTTCCCAGCCTTCACCGCTGTTGCACCACCCGCCCGCCACCGCAGCCCCACTGCCACCTAGCTCAGCCGCTCTGCCACCAGAGTGCCACCCCTGAGCCACCTCCGCCCGACCCTACCACCAGGCAAGCTTTGTGTGCCCTCTAGCATATGGGTTGGTTTTTTCTTCGTAACTTGGGCAAACAGAGTCATTTTTTTGAAAATGAATAGGTGTCAGAAAGCTGGTTCCAAGCCGGACCTCATGGTGTTGGAATTTTTTTCCAATTTTTCTATTTGATTGTACTTTTCCAATCAAAGTGGGGTCACATTTTTGCACTTCCGGGGTCGTAGAATGAGCATCTGAACTCCATTTTTCAAAAACTTTATATTGTTGGAAAGCTTGTTCTATGTACTTTCCAACCATATGAGTTTTCTTTCCAGATTCTTCTTTAGGAATATTTTATTCAATTTTTTGCTTTTCAGCTCTCTAGTAAATCTCTTGGTTGTTTCAAGTCCTGGGGCCTCTTTCTCTGAGTAGGATGTCTCGGTTTTGGTTGTTCTTTCTTTTTCCAGTCTTCTTATCATTGTAGCATTTCATTTATGCAAATGCACTAAGATAAAGTGCCATCATGCATTGTTTACTTGGGATCTTGCACATCTTGTGCCTTATTGTACATGCACTACTTATAAAGTGCCACGGGGGGTTGATGTTTGCCTTTTTTTTGCCATCTACCTTTGTCCAGTGAGTGTTCCTTTCATGACATTCGCCTCATGATGTGTGTCAAGTGAGTGTTCCTTCCACGACACTATGTACTTTCTCAGCACCTTCGATGTTCCCAGTTCTTCGTCGTGCACTTCTTGTTGGCCGTTCTTTTTAGTGTTCCTGTCCCTCTCCCTCTTCAGTATTATGGGGAGGTTTGTCTTTTTGGATCTAATGCTTTTGTGGTTTGATTGATCAGCTCTTTAGGCTTTGGTTTCTCATGCCATCTATATCTTCGAGTTCAGTTGTTTGCCTTTGTTTGCCATCTGATTCGAGTAGTGTCATTTGAGGGCACTCATGCAGATCACAGTCTTCTCTACATGGTCATGTTCTATTTCAGTGGAGGTTCTTTAGATCAGCAGTTACTCTTCGATAGTGTTTGCAGCTATTTCCTGCTTCAGTGGTGTTCTTTTCCATCTCTTTTTGGAGTAGAGTTTTCTCCCATGTGGTTTTCTCTTTTTCTCTGTTTCATAGATATTTTGTTGTATTTGGGTACTTGATCAGGCCTTGTTGTCGGGACCCATCTTTCCTGCTTTCAGTAGCTATTCTAGGTTTTAGCTTCTCCCCAAGTCTAGCTTAAGGGGGGGTGTTAGAGTAATCGGGTCTTTACTTGATTAATTAAACAACATTTGTTTAATTATTTAAGTTCCCTTTATCTCTTTTACACTTAAGCTAACATTAGGTGCATAATAATTAATTCTTTTATTAATTATTATGTGCAAGCCTATGTTTTACCTTTTAGGGTTTCTTGACCTATTAGAGGTTAATTTTCTTTTCTTTGTATGATTATCACATTACACATTTTGCTAAATATTGAGCTCTCATCTTTTTGAGCATATTTTATGTGTATTTGTTTTTCCTTTGTTGCTTCCTTGCTTCTCCTTGTAACAGGTTTATTCAGCTTGCAGAGATCATTTGGGCTCCTGTGGTGTTGTATTTCTCAACTCTCACATATTGCGTTTCTCCTTGGTATGTTACATTTGTATCTCTATATGGGAGTTCACTATCACTCATTTTAGTACAATTACAAGTACAATAATTATTTTTCTATGGTAGCAACATAATAGTCTTTAGTGTGGTTATCCTCACCTATACACTAGGTGGAAATGATAAATTGTCTTGATATGTGCATCCTTATTAGGATCCTCTCTACTTTCATCTTATGGGAGGTGTGTGTATCCTTTTTTGAAAATCATTAAAACACTAGCTTAGACTACATATTAATATTTTAATGGGGGCATATGGCCTCCTAATATTTAATCTCATTGACATGACCCATTTGTGGTGATGTTATTTTTCATAATGCCCTTTGAGGTGTGGTTATCACTATTTGCAATATATGTTGATTATGAAGCATTGTTTATTTGTTTTTCCTACGTTCTTGTGGGAAGACACACACTCTATGTTGCCTTTGCGCCTACCATAACATGTTAGGGAAATGGTGTCTCAACCTTGCAATGATAAAGGTTATTGTAAATCTTGATTGTTTATCATTAGGTGATAGATCTAATGATGGATATTTTGTGTGTTTTGTTTATCCTAGAAGGCAACCCTATATTTTATGAGGGTATTGTATTACAGCTATGCATTGTGATGTATTTGAAGAGTATAATAGCTATTGAGTTATCATTTGATCTCCACTAGTGATACTCCTGTAAGAAGCTCACTTTGCAAATATATTGTAATATGTTGTTAATTTTTGAATAATATACAAGGTGGCTTTTGGAGTGTGGGGTTTTTCTCTTGAAAGGGTTTTCCCCACATAAATCACTATGTTGTGGTATGCATGTTATTTATGTTTATTTTTGTTAAGTTTTTATAACTATTGTAAAGATTTGTAAGAGTTTTTAATTACCATCCTCTCAATATTAGTGGAGGAAGTAGTTTCGCTACCACAACTTCCTTACAAAATACATGCTATCTTTGTCTATCAATCACCTAATGTAACATGGCTTACTAGTTTGTGAATTCGTGCACCTTTTGATTACCTACCATTGTGTATCTTGTTAGTTTGTGAGCATTTTTGTTTATGATATCTAAGGAGTTAGTCATCCGTGACAATATGGCATAACACAACCTATTATATCCATGGGGCCTTTGTTGATTAACATGGCCCTTAATGATAAATTAATCTAGCTACAGAGTCATGTAGCCTTGCATGTTTGCACTAACTAAAATACTATATATGTTTGTGTTATAGTGTGTGGTTGTCTTGTGTTTGTTATATACCTTGATTAAGTTTCTTAGTGTATTTTCTATACTCTAGGTATTATGCATGGTATTGAGATAACTTTTCATACCTATGTATCCTTACCTTGCTAACTTGGAATATTGATTTGTGTTGTGTATTTTCTTCATGTCTTCCATGTGTTTTTATGTGTATGTTTTGTGCCTTGCATGTTTTCTCCATGTATGTAGCATGCCTACTTCATTTTCTTTTATGCTTCATGTATGCCTTATGTGTCTACTTGATGTTGTGGATTAATAGAATTCTAAGTTTGGGGACTAGCACATCCATCAAATTGGTGTCATCCTATCCCTAAAGTGTCTTAGCTTTAACTACTCTTTCCTTTACCATGTGTATGAGAATAAGTTCATCCCCTGCTAAAGTGGGGCTAAATGTGTAGGAGTAGATTGGTGATTCATTAACACCCCCTAAAAATCCCTGCAAGACAAAAATAATTCTACAAAATAGAATGTAATGAATACCTTTCTTAATTATGAATGCAAGAATGGACATGAAAATGTACATGAGAGACATTTATTATAAATGCAAGGTGAGAGATAGGATTAGACAAGATGAAGACATGTATCTCAATCTTATGCAATGAGATAGCTAAAGTCTTGATCTAGGTAACTAAAAGTAGTTCCCATGAGATAGGATAAGGTCATGTGAAAACTAATCATGCAAATAAATCATTCACTAAGAAATAGTAAAAACAATAGGTACAAGACCTTTACTAGGTATATTATTGAATCCTCAACACCCCCAAAATCCCTACAAGACAAAAATACTTCCATAAGAGATAATGAAAATAATAGCTTGATTGATTATGAATGCAAGGATGGACATGAAAATGTACATGAGAGGGCTTGATTATAAAGGAAAGGTGATAGGTAAGATTAGACAAAATGATGCAATGTGCCATAATCTTATGCAATGAGACAACTAAAGTATTTGTTAATGTGTATAAAAATATATGAATCAAACCATAAAAGTATAAACACACATCCAATGAAACATTATATCAAGGAAGCAAATAATAAACAGAATTAATAAACCACTCCTTGATGGTGTCTCATTGTCCTATATATTCAAGGACCTTATGGATCTATGGATTGGCTCTCAACGGCTGCATGATTTACAAGATGACAACTTGAAGAACGAGTGTGACCTACTACTATTCTAGATTCTAAATGCAAAATGCCCGATAGATAATCATGATACTAGATTAATGTGACAACTATGCTAAGATGATTGATACAAAGACTAAGATGTTGATATTATTAAGTGTAAATACAAAATTACAGAGTGTAAGCCTACAATGCAAGATTAAGGGGGGGTTTATGACTAAAATATGAAGATATTTATAATTTTTTCAAGACATGAGCCTAGGTGGAAAAAATAAACGATGCAAATTTGAGCTAGAGCAATAAATGGTGGGAGATGAGGAGATTAGAAGAGAATCAAGGAGATATTAGGATAGAGTTGGTTAGAGGGGATGAGTTTAGTTCAACCCATAGTTAGATTAGAGGTTGAGTTGGAGTGAGGTTAGAAGGTGGTTAGGATTAGGAAACATGTGACTTAATTTGAATTAAAAATTCAAATTAAATGAGAGGAAAACATGTGAGTTAATTTGAATTAAAATTCAAATTAAATGAGAAGAATAATTAAATAGAGAATTAATTAAATTTATCCATTTAATGAAGAAAGATTTACGCAGTAAGGCGTGATTGAGGTAAGAAATGAACCCAAGCCAATCAACTTCGGTTGGTGTTTCATCGAGAGGTTTTTTAGACCCTACCTAGGAACTAGCATCAGTAACAGGGGAGACAAAGGTAGGAGAGATAGGAAAGGCAGCATCTGAACCAAATCAATATCGAAACTCAGAAGTTCCATTACCACTTTTCGATTCTCTAGTCCCATAGCTAGCAGCAGAGGTAGAGGTACCACCAGTAGCTAAGGTAGCACCAGCAGATCCAAAGCTAGTTTTACTCCGCCAGAAGGATGTTGGACCCGAGCCCATAGTCCTCTTGTCCGATGATGAAACCTTGTCCTGGAGCACCCCCGAGTGAGGATGGGAAGAAATTTTAGGAAAGTGATCCATATAAATAAATTATTCAATTTATTTATAGGTAGAGGAATTAAGAATTTATTAATTAATAACTTGTATTTAATTAATTCTCTAGACCAAATTTTACTATATACATTTTTCCCCTCTTTGAAGCAATGTGTTGGCGACACATTGATTCAAAGAAAAATTCATTTGATGCCCCAAACGCTAACAACATTGATAAAAAAATTGATTTTGCCTCAAACACTGATTTTTGAGTGATGATGTGTGCATCCCCCCTGGGGAGATGAATCATATAAATTTTTGAATATTTAAGATTTTTAAATGATTTTTGAAATTTTTACAATTTTGAATTTTTTTTTTTTTTTTTTGGAATTTTAATAATTTTTATAGGATTTTTAGCTGATTCATCTCTTGATAAAATCAAATGAATTATGTTTTTGATTAATTTGATTGAGCAAGTGGAAAATAAATTCCCCACCTAATTACCCCCCTTTTCACCCCTTAATAAGGTAAAAAGTGAAAAAGATTTACCATTTGATTTCATTTGTGCATTGTGATTGAAGAAGTGAGCTTGGAGAAAAAATGGTGATCTCTGACCTAAAATATCCTAGGTCTGACCCTATGATTGTAGCTCCATGATATTGTTTTTTAGTATGCTTTCAAGTTGTCAAAAGCATTTTTTTGACGTTCTTGCAATAGTTCCAACTCTTGTAGCCTAGATACTCGTTGTTCTTCATGATCTGGAATGGGACCTTTGAGTGATACTTGCAAGGAGGGTATCTCAACCTCAATGGGCAAGATTTTTTCAGATCCATAAACAAGGGAATATGGCATAGCTCCAGTATGTTGCAGACACTCGTACAGTAAGCCCACAAAGCAGGATTTAACTAAACATGCCAATCTCTACTAGCTTCATTGACTGTCTTTTTCAGGATTTTCAAAATAGTTTTGTTAGAAGCTTCATCTTGACCATTTCCCTAGGGATAATAGGGTGTGGAAAATCTATGCTAGATCTGAAATCTATCACAAAGTTCTTATAAATCCTAATTCTTGAAAGGGAACTCATTATCAGTGATAATGGAAATAGGGATGCCATAGCGACAATGGTATAATTCAAGATAAAGGAGGTAATTTGTTTCCCTATGACATTGGTTAGTGGCACAAACTCAATCCATTTTGTGAAGTATTATGTGGTTGTGATGATGAGATTGTAACCATTGGAAGGAGGAGGATGAATTTTTCCCATGAGGTCGAGACCCCACTGACAGAAAGGCTAATAATTTACTAGAGTGTGCAGCTCCTACGTTGGTGCATGTATGAAATTGCCATGAATTTGATAGCGTTTATATTTCTTGGCAAATTGAAAATAATCCTTCTCCATAGTCGGCCAATAATAGTCCAATCGTATGAGTTTCTTTGCAAGATTAAGACCACTTGAATGAGTGCCACAAATACCTTCATGAACTTCTTTCAAGGTCTTCTTAGATTATTCATGTTCAAGGCACCTGAGGGGAGTATCATCCAGACCTCGTCGATAAAGTGTATCCTCGATGATAGTATAATGAGAGGATTGTCGAATGAAGTTACATTTTTTTATTTTTCGATAGCTCAGGAGGAAGGGTATTCATAACGAGCTTGATGTTCCAAGGTCTATAGAAGAGAAGCAATTGTAGCCATTGAATTTATTGCTTTGTTGTCTGTCCTTGGGATTTGTGCAAAAGTGATCTCAACAAAATACTTTTTGAAGTCATCAAGCATTATTTTCTAAGGCATTAGTTTATCATCTGTATCTTGATAATCATCATTGACTTGATTGATTACTAGCTACGAACCTCCATTAACATGTAGCTCTGTGATGTTCCATTCTATTGCCATTTTGATTCCCATGACTAATGCCTCATAGTCTGCCATATTATTGGTGCAAGGAAAGCTTAATCTGTATGACTTTGGAATGGTGTGACCTTGAGGTGTTATGAATAGTATGTCATCACCTGATCCATTTTGCATATAAGAACCATCAAAATATAATTTCTAGGTTTTTTTTGTGACTGAGGACATCTGTGTCTAGAAACTCAATGTGTAAAGGATTGGCATCATGCAATGGTGCTTCAACTAGTTGATCTGCAATCACCTGACCCTTGATTGCTTTCTTGTCAACATGCTCAATATAAAATTCACTCAAGATCATGACCCACTTTTCTAATCTCCCAGTTAGTGTTTATTTACTGAGGAGATATTTCAATAAATCTATCTTGACTATCAACTTGACTGAATGTGTCAGCATATAGTGTCGCATTTTTTGAGATGTGACCATTATAGCTAAACATGGTTTTTCAATAGATGTATAGTTGAGCTCATATCCAACTAAGGTTTTGTTGATATAATATATAGCTCTTTCTTTTCCTCCATGATCTTCTTGTGATAGAAGAGCTCCTAGTGATACCTCCATGGCTGATATGTAGAGAAACAATGGTTTGCCTTCAATTGGTGAAATTAACACAAGTGGATTCATCAAATATTCTTATTTTGTCAAAAATTTATTCACACTTATTATCCCATATGAATGGAACATTCTTGTGTAGCAGATGATTAAATGGGTGATACCTATGTTGGAATCAATGAACATTGAGAGGGGGGGTGAATCAGTGTTCTGCAATTGTTGATTTTTACAATTTGGTTTTTAAACCACTTAATGCATATGAAAAGAAGTGCAGAAACACAAAGCAAAGATCTACAACACCAAGATTTTTACGTGGAAACCTGGATAAGGAAAAAACCATGGTGGGATTCAAATAAACAATATTAATATACTCTACTAAAACTATATAAATATTACATAAGAATAATGCACATGCATTCAGGCACAGTGCCTAGAGCTCACTACTCAATTTACAAATAAGGGCTACAACCTCAGAAGGTTCATTTCCCTACATAATATTTATAAGAGAATACAATGTGCTTTGAACTATTAAATAGCATCAACAAATGCCTGAGTATAGTTCTGGTTAAGAACAAAATACATATTCTTACACTACTCTGCAACTCTGCTCTGTTTTGATAATCTACTTTATACTGGAGCTCAGATCTTCATCATTCACACAAGAAGCTGCACAAAATCACTCATACACATCACACATATTCATCAATCTAAAAAATGATCGTATAAATCCGTCTTATATATCCACATCACCGATTTACGTCATCACCATGTCATATTCAAGAACATGGTACAAAATATGAAACGTGTGTTCAGAAGTTGGCTCAATTCAATCTCCAATGCATATGCGAACCAAAATAAAGTGTCCATGTGCTTCCCACATTACATCTCATGAACCTCGAACACATAATCAATCACCAAAATCAATCTGCAAGATCTGCAAATAGAATCACCACATGCTACCATAGATATGCATTGTTCTTGCCAAAAACATGATTACTGGATCTTCTAACTTGCACAAAACTTATCACCAGAGGCCACAATCCTAGAATAAGGCATATTACATATCTACAAACTTTTCTCAAAATCCACAAAGAAAAATACAACCAAAAAAATCTGCCAACCAAAACTGTACACTTTGTTCTTCTCACCTGACCTCACCAGACTCAATCAATCTTCAATCAATCTTCTAGACTAAATGAATTATAAACCATAGATACAAAATCTAATATGAGTTGCCATCAATGACAACATCTCAATATGCATTCAATGTCTCTTTCCAACTATCTCCCTCTTTGGCATTAATGAAAACACTAAGTGAAAAATGACTAAGTGTCTGACCAAAACCAAAAAAATATATATACACTGCAACCAAAACTCTGATCACCAGATTCCAAAGAATCAAAGAATTAAGGATCTCCCCCTTAGATCAACTTTTTTCACTCCTATACACTCCCCCTTTGACATCAATGACAAAGGTAGGATATCGGGACCCAAAATTTCATATGAGGACTCAATTCATAAAAATGAACTTAAAGACATCTGCATAGGAATTCTTCAATATGTTCAAGTGATTTACCCAACCCTTTTGCGGATTCTCAAAAACTGTTATAAATCCATTGAAATGGTAAGATTGTGGTTCTGCAATCTTCAGGTCTACCAATTCATCTGTGCCAAGAGCATTTTAAGCATCTTGAAGAATAGTAAGCATTATGTCCTATTTAGGAGTAATGAGACTCCTAATCTCTCCAATTCTACCTATTATCCGCTCCTTATCATGATTCAAACTTTTGAGTTTCTCAAGCAGTGATATCACCTGATTTTCATGACTACTCAAAGAATTTGTCAAAGGATCAATTGACTGAGATATGTTTTCCAATCGATCCTTGAACTCCTAAGGCTGCTTCTCAATATTAGCAATGAATTTATTCAATGAAAGACATCATTTATACAAGTTACCGCCTTCAGTTAATGCATCTTGCACACTCTTCGTGCAATTAGTCAATGTGGCTCTATCTTTCAAAATCATTTTCTTCAAGGTACAAAGCCTCTTTGCATTAAACTTACTTTGAGCTTTCTCCTCTGAAGATTTCTCAAAACATTCAAAATGAATATTTATAGATTCAATCAAATTTTTCAAATTACCGGATGGGGTATTAGAGGGGTCTTTTGAGAATGATGGCATAAGCTTCTCCAAAATATCAGATGCCATAGATAATAGTAAGCTATCCTCACTATGAGATAATAGATCTTCACTAGCCTTTTCCTACACAAAAGATGCTAGTTGAAGCTTTTGAATGAGAGACAAATGTTGTTTGGTCCTTGAAATAATTCAGGATCATCTATTCCCTTCTTTCCTTTTGTTGCCTCGACAATGCCTCTTTCTTTGGTTCCAACTTTAACTTCAATTTTGACCTACACCTTTTCTTGTTCAACATTTTATGTAGGTGTCTTCTGATCATTAACCAGAGGATTTTCTACTGCTATTCATGTATCCTTTGTTTTATCCTTAGCTACTTCCTTAACCTTAGCTTCTTTTGGTTTGATTGAATGCACATCTTGTACTTTTGGAATAAAAGTATCATCTTGTGCTTGCACTTCTGAATTGGAGTTATCTTGTGCCTTTGCCGAATTAACTTCATATTGGTTTTCTATCAAATTTTTCTTCAAAATTGTCTCAGTTTCCTCTACTACCTCATCAACTTCACCGAACATCATCTTATTAACTTTGTGCTTTCTTCTAAACTCATTCTTTGCTAGCTTGAGTATTCTAGCTATCTCTTCTTTAGGAGTTACATAACATAAGTTAACTAATACATACTCCTTTAGTCTCTCATCTTCTTTATTTGTTGTATGTCTTCTAGCATCCAAAATTTCATACAAACTCTTCCAAATTACAGATGATAAATCTATCAAGGCTTTACTGTATACATTCATATATTCAACTATAGCTTCTTCTAATGATCTCTTCCCATTTTCAGCAAAATTTTCATACCATTCAGAGAGTGGTTTCAAATTTCCATTCTTAACAGTTGAATTAACAATCTGCTCTAATGTAATAAGAGGTACAATAGTGTAATTACCTTGTAGTTTTCTTGACTTCAATGCCTCATCAAGCTCAAATTGGGCTTCATGCAGGGCCTTGTTCTACCTGATGGTTTCTCTTTAGAGGCCTTGGTGACCTTAGGAGTTTTTGTCTTTACTTCTCTTACTGCCTCGTCTGATTTAGTCTCTTCATCACCAACAACTACAAATCGGACTGATTTCTTCTTCTGCATATCACCAGATGGCTTAGCTAATGATTTGGGCTTGGGAAGTTGAGAAATGGGAGCAGTACTTCTAGTTCTGGCTTTAGACTTAAGGAGTGATGTCAGTTCCTTCTTCACTCTTACTAATTATTCTTCAGAGGTAATGTTTTTCTCTCTAGCTTTTCAAACAACCTCTTTTGATATGCCCATGCCTTCAGTGAGAGCTTCAACTTCTTTTTGAACCTTCTTCTAAATGACTGGTTTCTTAAACTATTGATGCAATGCAAGAATATTCTCCTTATAGGTTCCAAAACTTTCTTCATTGGGATCCATCGGTTGACTTAGCAAGTGTTGAGCATATATTTCCAAAACTTGCCCATCAACCTCATAACCCATTGGTAGAATCCATGAAGTCCATGGTTCTACTACTTCTACTAAACATTGGTTAGTGTCAACCATGAAATAGATTGTGTCTACATATTTCTTAACAATAGCTTTAGGGATTCTTTCACTGTCATGCATCTCCTTCGAAATTTTTTTGAAATAGCCCCATAAGTTTGCATTGTGGGATTTGGAATCACTAGAGCTATAAAGATACTCTCAGATCTATACTCCAACTGGCCTATCAAACACCCATTGTACTGGACCAATTCTCAGAATCTCATTCTTGAAATAAAAGAAAATGCATAAGAGTAGAGACCCATATATGAAGGAATTCTTCTTGTTTTCCTTGATCTTCTTCAAGTTATTGATGAACTCACTCTGAAGCAATTCACATGAATCAAACCTTTTATCTTCACTTAGCATTTCATATGCAAAATAAATAGCAGTATCAGAAACATAGTTGATTCTACTAGAACAGTATATTTTGTAACCAATCACCATAGAAGCAAATCGGATGTCATCCTCCAAGATGCCATCGATAGTCATCACTCTTCTATCAAATTTTGACCCGGTTACATTTGTTACAACATCATTCTTAGCAAATTTCAAAGATGGTAGCTAACTGGATGCACATAGCCTTGTGACGACCTAAATCACACCCTTAGTGATCTTATGTGGCTTGTCCAACCATGTGAATTCATTGTGAACATGACTCAGGATGTATCAAATCTATTCCTGGTCATACGCCATCCAAAATTTCATAAACTGAGCAAAACCCTTATTGTTAAGATCTTTGAATTCAAGTTTCAACATGGAGCTTTGATTAAAGGTAACTAGTTGTTGTAAAGATTTAGCATTTGAGAGCTTCCCAATTCTTAAATTGGGCAATGAGTGTAGATCCTTATGTCTTTATTGTGTAACACTCTATGGGGTATGGAAGAAAAATCACTCTTTAGATCATCCTCCATCAAAATAAATGGGTGATCTTTGAAGTTGGGAGAAGCACACTTGTTGATATTGACAACCAGAGGGGTTGTAGTACCAGATTCAACCATTTGTAGATTTAAATTTCAAATTTCAACTGAAGAAGAGGTTTTCGTTGATAAATACCTTTGATGTTGGATTAATCTTACTCACTAAATCTCTTCATAAGTCAGTAGCACTGGGTTTCGCTTGATCGCCTTCTTTGCAGGACTCTCTAAACTTCTTCTCTTCAATTCGCAAAGTGAGAATTGAAGTGAAAAAGTCACCTTTTATTTTCCGCAAACCCGAATTTCTACTGTAATAAGTGCGCTTTTCCCTAACTCTTCTGGATATTCTCTGACAGATAGGAATTCTTCTCTAGATCTTCAAATTAGCTCAAATCTTTCAAAGATTCATCAAAACCATCATATGCACTTCTACAACCTATCAAAAATAGGCACAAATCTCAAATACGGGGTTTGAAAGATTTGCATTATTACTCCCCCAAGTCTGGATGCCTAGGTTCAGTTATTGGATTTAGTTCCAAAACTGGAATCAGGTGCGGACCCACTTCCTGCCTTTGAATCGGTCTTCTTAACCCATGTCTTCTTCATTTGATCTCTGATGTCTTCAACTTTTTATTTACCCTTTTCATCTAGCTTCGCATCCTTGTTTTTATCTTCCGAACCTCTCCTATTCATGTTTCTGATTCTGTAATACTTAGCAATGTGACCAAATTTATTGCATGGATAGGAAACAATGTTTCCTTGCATAGGCCTAAAGTTCATCTGATTTCTTCTCATTCTGCATTTGTTAGCAACATGTCCAAACATTCCACATGCATAACATCTAACATTTCTTCTATTTTGAAAATTATTCATCACAGTTTTGCATACATTTGCCTTATGACCATATTTATTGCATTTGAAACATTGACCGTAAAAGATGAACCATTATTGATCATCCTATTTCTGCATTGATTAGCCATTGTAGACACATAAAAAATTTCATTAATTTGTCCTCATTTAATTTTAAATTTCTCTGAACATTGAGCAAATCCTTATTATTACACTATTATTTCTCCATAATTCATTATACATAATTTCCATCTTTCATTATGATATTATTAATATATCATCATTTATCTATTAAATTTACTAAATAAAATATTATATCTGTATGCGGGAAAAGCGGGTCGATAGAACTTGAAATGTCAAAAATGGAGTTCTAGGGAGCCTTGCTCACACACCCACAAGACTTCTTGGTGCAAGCTATCGAGTCATGAAGTATGGCTCAGCTTCCCAATGTTGGTTCCATGGTTCTCTATCTCACAAGGTCCCTCAAACCAATGTCTTTGCTCTCAGATCACTGAGCAAAGTGGTTTAGGGATGACAAATGCAAGAACGAGGGATGCTTTGTTTGATTTTAAGATGAAATGCATCCTAAGCTATGCATGATCCTATAAATGCAATAAACTAGTTATAAGATGACAAGATTAGTAGCAAGACTATCCTAGCATGATATACTAGTCTATGATTAAGCTAAATGATAAAGAAAATACTCTTAAACATGCATATTTAGATTAACTCCTATTGAAAAGAGAGGCTAAATGATGAGCACAAATGATATATTAAAGCTTGGATGGATTTTAGTATAAGTATGATGCTAAAGACTTGGATATATGAAAATGGAGGAATGAGAGCTCTATTTATAGCAAAAATAGGGCAATGGTTGGTCAGGATTAAAAGAGTTAATCAAGGGCTAAGTTTGAAAGTTGGGAATCCATGTTTACAATTGGCACCAATGAAATGGTGATAATTGTCAACATAAGGTTGGTTGAGAGGAGATGTAAGAAGCATTAAATGCTTGAGAAGAACTCATGGTTACCCTAGGGGTTAAGGTTAAGTTAAGATTACCCATTGGATAAAGCTTTTATCCAAAGGATAAACTCTTGTGCAAAGGATTAAGGATAACCATGGTCAAAGCAATAAATGCTTGATGAGACCCTTGGGTTACATGGAGGTTGAGTTTAGGGAAATTCTTTAACCATGCTAGAGGGTTGAGTTAACCATTAATGGTTATGAAGACTTTGGGGACAAATTTGTAAGAGTCCTTCCAAATTTGGGGGGTATCAACAAGTTATCTTGTTGAATGGATAAAGGCTTTAATGCTTTTAGAAGACTTTACTCCAAATTTGAGAAGTGACCTCCTCAAATTTAGGGAAAGGGGATAATGAATGGGTTTGGGTTAATTGATTATGATTAGATGGATTCTAGAAGAAATTAGGAAGAGGGTTAGGATGCAAGTGGGAGATGTAGGATTTTGCAAGTGGATGAAGGGATAATGGGTTTTAATTGAATTTAATTCAATTTGGTTGCAATTAAATAAATTAGATTTATTCAATTTAGGATAACTTTTTTAATTAAATTTGAATTTAATTAAAAAGTGGATAGGGGCTTTAATTGAATAAAATGAATTTATTCTATTAAATGGTAAAAGCGGTATAGTGAATTTAATTGAGTAATTTACTTAATTAAATAGAGGAATGCATGTAATTTAATTAAATTGGATTTAATTAAATAAAGAAATGAACATAAAATATTCATTTAGGAATATGATCATTTTTATACGTCTACATTTTGCCCCTCTTTGAAGTGACATGTGTGCACATGTTATTTCAAAGAAAATGATGTGTCGTTGCGATTTTATGATCAATGTTGTCTTTATGGATTTTTATGTCGTGCCCCAGATTTGATGTGTGATGCCCCAGATTTGATAAATGATGGTGATAATGCCCCCTCGGGAGATGAATTGAAATTTTGGAAAATTTGATTTGATTTGATAATATTGTTTGCTGTGCAAAATTTTGGCTAGGTGGAATGTGTAAATTGATTCATCTCCCGATAATTGACGTGTGTGAGGGTATGAGGGAGACTGCGAGAAAATTTCATGCTCATTTCCCTAACCCTAATTTTATTTTACCCTATAAAAGGGAAAAAGTGCATTGTTTTGTCTTATTTGTGCTTGTTGACCTTGGAGAAAGAGACTTTTGGAGAGAAGACAAAATGCCTATTCCCTATTCTACGCATCGATTCGAGCGCGTTCGGAGGTATCGGAGGCCTGCCACGTATGGACCACCAGTAAGTCAACCCTTTTGACCCCTTTTTGATTTTTAATTTGATCGTTTTTGGTCAATTTTTGAATTTTGAAATGCGGTTTTTATGTTTTGGCGCATAGGGGTCTTAGTTTAGCGCATACGAAAAATTCCGTAGTGCATAGGGTTGCAATTTAGGGTAGCGTCCGAAAATATTTAGGGTAGCGCATGATGTTTTTAGGTTAGCACATGGCCTTAGGTTAGCGCATGGGGGACATAGGGTAGCACTTAGGGTTAAAAGGGTAGCACATCAGGTAAACCTAGCGCATAGGGTCCACAGGGGGTCCAATGGACAGGGGGATGTAACACGTAGGTTAGACCTAGCGCATAAGGTTAAATAGGTAGCGCAAACACGAGATAGGTTAGCGCATGGATCGGGTTTAGCGCTTAGGGTAGATTAGTTGGTGCATGGATAAAAAAGGGTAGTGCATAGAGTTAGTCTAGCGCATAGGGTAGATAGGATAGCGCATGGAGAAAATAGGGTAGTGCATGGATATGGTTTAGCGCATAGCCAAATTTAATTAGCACATGTAGTAGTTTTTACAAGATAGGATGATGTGTGAATGTAGAAAAATACATAGGATAAGGTCAGTTTTGCTTGGCGAGGTGGATTTTTGCCATTTGCTATGTCAGCTATCATGGTTTTGATTGTTCGCCCAATATGAGTACTAATATAACTTGGTTTGATTTGCAGATATTCAAGTTATTTATATAGATATTAATGTGTTTTTGTGATCTAAACTTGATTCGATTTACATTGCTTCAAGTTAACATATGTGGAGCCTGATTTGTGTTACAAGCTGATATGATTGTGGAACTTGAGTTGTGTTACAAGTTGATATGGGTTAGAAACTTGAGTTGTTTTACAAGTTGATATGGGTGGGAAACTTGAATTGTTTTACAAGTTTATGGGATGTGGAGACTTGAGTTGTTTTACAAGTTTTCATATGGTTTTTGAAAACTTGAGTTGTGTTACAAGTTGATATGGAATGATATGATGTGGAACTTGATTAGATTTGCAAATTGTTTCATGTTTTTGATGTGACTTTGATTTTGATATCTTTGTTTTTATGTGGAAACTGATATTGGACTTGTTTTGCTTTTTGACAGGAGCGATTGGGAGTGGTTCAGTCGTGTGAGCGGTTCCCCAGACCATGGGCGTTGATACCTCGGTTGGCATAGGCTAACTTAGATGTTATTGAGAGATGTGGCTTGTCATCTTTATTAGATATGCCTCAGTTTACTGTGAATAGGGGTTTACTCACAGCGCTCGCATAGAGATGGCATAGTGATACGAACACCTTCCACTTTGCTACAGGTGAGATGACAGTGACTCTTGAGGACTATTACAAGATATTGTGGATTCCCATAGCAGGTGTATTATTGTTGTATGAGCAGACAGAGGAGGGTAGGACAGAGGCACTGCGGCGCATATTTCATGATGAGACAGTGTGTGGATATGAGATCCCTTGCCAGGAGTTCTTGGATCTGGACTATGCGCCTCTTCCGTTAGTACTAGCAAGTTTTATAGGTGGATTCCTATGTCCCGATCGTAGGTCAAAGGGATTTTCCGTGGGTTGGGGATTGGTGCTAGAGGAGATGGTGACACAGGGCCGTAGGTTCGCGTGGGGTTCGGCCATGTTAGCTCATTTATACAGGGATTTACATGAGGTGGTATACCAGGGTTACGATAGTTTGTCAGCTGGCGTGACACTCCTACAGGTATGGTGTTGGGAGCACATTCTAGCAGCTAGGCCACTGGTGGATAGAGACAGGCCTGTTGGGCGGTCATATGCATATGGTTATAGGGGGCTAGTTGTCTAGCATAAGATGGGCAAACTGGAGCACTGGAGGAGGGTGTTGGATGACATCGATACAGTCATCTGGCGACCGTATACAGATTGCGAGGTATGGGCTGAGGATGGGCTAGAGATGCCGTATGTTTTTATGAGTCAGTTTTTGATAGGGCGAATGCCCTTTGTGATCGAGAGATTTCAGGTTGGCAGGGTTTTGCGGCAGTATGGTCGACAACAATAGATACCATAGGGGACCTGCTTATATGCGCATCGGAGGTAGGATATACCAGATTAGGGTCCAACTACTGATAGTGGAGTGGCTATAGAGGATCTTTCCAGCTTAGCGGGCCAAATATGGGACTATGCTCCTGAGATTTTAGATGCTGGGATGACGCATGAGTTTGTTGGTTTGTTCGCAGCTCATGTCGTGGCTAGGATATTAGATCCTGAGGAGATGCGGCCTACCTTCGATGATGATGAGGATGAGGTAGTGGTGCAGGAGCACCCTTCAAAGGGCTCCCACCTTTTGATTTTGATTGTGTTCTTGGTTCTTTAAGAAGCCATTGTATATAAAATAAGAGCCATGTGCTCATTGGTCTTAGTTTAGGTCCCAATTGAGGTCCTAGGGTCATAAGTCAAAGTTGAGTTTTTCTTGAAAATAGAGGGTATGTGTGCCTTTGAGGTGTTTTAGGGTCCTTCTTAGCATGGTGGTATCCATAGGTTAGCTGAATGTGGGCCTAGGAGTCAATAAAAGCAACATTGAGAAAGTTGCTCAAAAGTTGCATAACAACTTTTCAAAGTTGTCAAGCAACTTTTCTACCTAGTGGTCAAAATTTTTAGTTTAATGTGGAAAACCCTAATATGGGCACATAGACTGAGGAAAGGGTAGTATAAGTAGTTGCAAACCCTAAGAGAAGGGGTTGGATGTCAGTTGTTGTATGGCCAAAGCAAAGTGACTTGACCGTGACTGCAATTTTGTTGCCAGTCGGCACAAATGGAGTAAGACAAGATCATTAATGGATTGATTTTAGAGAAAAAATATGTTGAGTGTCTTGTATGGTGCATTTAATTTCATTGTGAGCATTTAGATTAGGTTTTGGTTTGTAGGTTGTGTTTTCTTGTAAATATTTTGTAAACTTGTTTCTCACTATCGAGTTTTGGACTGGTTTGTGTCAATGGGTTCATAACTCCATTCCCCATTATGGAATCACCATGAAACCATGGGGAATGAGAGTGTAGACCTTTTACAATACCTCAAAGCAAGCAGGGCCCTTGGAAATGCAGGGAGGCCATCTAAAGACCCACACCTAGGCAAGACTGGACAGTGCCCGACTAGGAAGGGTTAAGTTGCAGAGGTCTTGGAGTGCAAGGAAGGACAGAGGAGGAGGAACCCTTTGGAGGAGTTGTAGAGGGGTGAGTGGAGTACCATTGGTGTGAAGGAGTTGCTTCCACCAATCTAGACAAGGTGGCAAGATCATCAAACCTACACTGTGACCCTGGCAGGCCTAAAAACCTTAAAATCCACCTAGGGCAATGTACGGACACTAGGAGGCCCAAAACAAGAAAAATCCTTGAGCCCTTGCAAAATGAATAGCAGGTCTTTTGGGAAGTTTCACAAGCTTGTGCATCGTTTGCAAGAGGGAGCCCTAAAGGACCGAATAGGAGGCCTAATTGGTCACAATCCTTATAGTCCTATTTTGTAGGTAAAAGACAAAATAGTGAAATCAGTAAGGGGTAGGAAGCTTGAAACCTCTTGGGGGCACATGAATGGGTGGAAAAACCATGTCTTAGACCTGACCTATCCTTGCTAAGACCTCAGAAGGTGTGGAACAAGCCAAACCCTTATTAGCCTAAGTAAGGGTTCTTTGAGTTTCATGAGTAGGTGAGACTTTAGGAGAAGCAATTCAAGTTGTTGGTGGGTGGATTGGGCAAGGTCAGGGGTTTCCACAAGCAGGGGAAGTCCTAGAGACCCTAGGGTGTGGTTAAAACACCTGGTGATCCAAGGAAAGGATCTAAGAGCATAGACTAGGCTAGTCTATCCCAAACCCCATCCCATCAGGTAGGGGGAGATGGTGATGAGGGAGATGATGGAGGTGGAGGAGGATGATGAGGGAGAGGATATTGGGGGAGGAGAGGAGACAGAGGTAGATATGGGGGTGATAGGGGAGTGCGGGTGGAGAGAGCAGTTCGACGAGCTATGATGGATAGGTGGAGAGGAGGGTTGGCGATTGGAGCAGGGGAGGAGGGGAGAGTGGGAGAGGTGATAGTAGCGGTGGGAGGGACTGATGAGTGGAGATGGCCAGCGCAGAGGAGGAGGACTGATGAGTTACCTCCACCCACACTGAGGATAGGTAGAGAGATAGGGGTACCCCTTCACAGGTGCCCCTACGGGTTCGGATCCTGACACATGTGGAGGATGCCCAGATCAGGACCCTACAATTGACAGTACAACAGCTACAGACACAGGTGTTAATGCAGCAGCATCAGATTACCCAGCTGACCATAGAGCGCGATACTGAGATAGAGAAGCGAGGTCGAGCGGAGGAGCTGGTAGGTTTCATGCAGAGAGTGACAAAAAGTGGTCCTATGAGGGAAATCATGAGAGAGCTGTCCTTGAGAGTGAGGGAGGCGGAGTACTATCAATGCCACTATGAGGATGCGGTGCCCAGGGAGCGCAGAGTGCAGAGCTTCACGCAGTTGAGATCGATTTGATCTCAAGAGACTGGGTCACAATCAGAGAGCAGAGGCGTGATGGGGCCTTCGAGACAGGATCCTCCTGGAGATCCAGGGGCTGGGACATCAACGGTGAGACCATCCCCCTCAGGAGATAGTCATACTTGAGAGATGATGTCTCTATTGTATTTTGGATCATTGTTTTTGTTGTACGGGGCACAAACATGACAGAAATTTGTACATTTTGATCATTTTTTATATATATAGATGACACCATTTTCTTTGATCATGTGATGTGTTACTGATGCATGTTCTAGATGCTTGTACTTTGTTTTATGATGATGCAATGCTTAGATAGATGATATGATGAAGTGAAATGTATGATGTTTATGAGATGTGAGATGTATTTTGAAAATGAGATGTATGATTTGATATGTTGTGAGATGTATGATTTTATATGCAACTAATTGTAAAATTATATGCAGCTAATTCTAAAATGATATGCAACTACTTGTAAAATGATATGCAACTACTTGTTTTTGGAGCATCCTCATTCTGCATTTATCATCCGATATAACCACATGTTTATTTGCTTTCGATATATGTATCATCATTGAGCATTGATTTGTTTGGGATATGTTGAAAATTTATACAAGAATAATGGTATAATTGAACCATAATGACCTAAGAAAAATTCACATGATGTTTGATTTTGCAAGATAGCACAAGCATCAAGGTATAATTGAACCAGGACGACCAGAGTGCGGATTGCATATAAATAGATAAGAGTAAACCATTTGTATGTGTAAAGTGGAATCATGTCTTCAGTGATATTCATTGTATCACGTCTCAAGACAAGTATTTACACAGTACAAATGATCGCCTCACAGACAGAAGACTAAGAAAATATTGGAGTTCCCCGATGATCTCTAGCTTGGAAGCATTTGTTGAGAAAATTTAGAGAATCCAATAATTCAAAAAAAAGCTTAAATGCAAAAATAGTCAAGACTTTATGCAAAATGTAACATTTGGTACTTCAGAAAATCATCCATCTATTGTTCTTGTGATTCCTGTTTTAGCGATTCAATGTTTTATTCTGTGATTTAGTAAGTTGTGGGTTGCTAGATGTGGTGTTCTGAGTTTTGCAAGTAGTTTTGACATCTTGAACTTGCTACAAGTTTTGATGATTATTGCCCCTAACTAAGTGTGTCTTTTGATGCAGATATGTATAGTGATTACCAAGCCATGGTAAAGTGTGGTGATAGGATATATGGATAAATCAGGATAGTGACTACGCTAAGTATGTCCTGAATGGATATTCGCCAAGTGTCAGGCGATGGTCGATAGTGCTTTACTGCAAAGATATGGATAGAGATAAAGGAGCTGTCCTCTCACAATAGCGCCTGTTACCAGGTTTTCACCAGTTGCTTTTATTGTACCTTTTTATTTGCTTTTTCTTGATTTTTTTTGTTTTTGACTTTTTCTGTGCATTAGACTACTCAAGTGTAGTATTTCTTCAGATGAATGTTGTTAGTTGATTCATCGAGCACATCTCCTTCTAAAGTTGTAAGCTAATAAGCACCTGATCCATAGACTGATATGATGACATAGGAACCCAACCAGTTAGGTTCAAATTTCCCTTTCTTTTCTCGATCTTGCTGATTTCTTGGATTTTCTTTGAGGACTATGTCACCAACTTTCAAGTTACGAGGGATGACCTTGTTATTGTAGCTTCTGCACATGCATTGCTGATATGCTTTGAGATGAGTGTAAGCATGTTGATGTCTTTCATCTAATAGTTCTAGTTCTTGCAGTTGGTTGACTCTATACTCTTCATCTGGGATTAAGCCTTTTAGAGAGACTCTGAGAGATGGAATTTCTACCTCCAGTGGTAAAATAGCTTCTATCCATAGACCAATGAGAAAGGTGTTTCTCCTGTAGGTGTACAGATGCTAGTTCTGTATGCCCAAAGTGTTGGATTGAGTTGTACATGCCAATCTTTGCTTGCATCATTTACTATTTTCTTTAGGATTTACAGTATTGTTTTGTTGGATGCTTCTACTTGACCATTCCCCTGGGGGTAATATGGCGTAGAGAACCGATGTTGTATTTTGAATTGTTCACATAGTTCTCAGACATCTTGGTTTTTGAACAGTCGTCCATTATCGGTGATGATGGAACTTGGAATACCATATCTGTAGATTAGATAGTTTAGGATAAAAGAAGCAATTTGTTTTCCAGTTATTGTGGTCATGGGGACTGCTTCTATCCACTTGGTAAAGTATTATGTTGTAGTTATAATGAACTTGTGTCCATTTGAAGATGAAGGATGAATTTTGCCGACCAAGTCTAGTCCCCACTGACAAAAGGGCTAGGATGTTGTAAATGGCTACAGTTCCTATGTTGGTGCATGTATTAGGTTGCCATGGATCTAACATTTAGGACACTTCTTGGCGAAGTGGTAAGAATCTTTTTCCATTGTAGGCCAGTAGTATCCCATCCTTAGAAGCTTTTTAGCAAGAGTAGTCCCACTTGAATGTGTGCCATAAATACCTTCGTGAAGCTCGTGTAAAGCGAAATCAAATTCATTACAATCAAGGCAACGAAGAAGAGTACCATCTAGACCTCGACGGTATAAAGTATCAGCGGTAAGGGTATATCGAGCGGCTTGTCAGATAAAATTATGTTTTCAGTTACAGGATTGGTCAATGGGTAGGATGTTGTTCTTTAGATAATCATATATGGGTCCATATAAAGGGGAATCCGTACTGGTTAAGGCATAGATAACATGGGATTTAGAGTGGTCATATGCTGGGGAGAATAGTTGCTCTACTAGAAACTCGTAATGACTCTGTTGTTCTGGAATTTGTAGTAATGAAGTGATAGTAGCCATGGCATCAGCTACTTTGTTGTTCAACATTGGTATTTGCTCGAAGGTGATGTGTACAAAATACTGTTTGAAGTCATCCACCATTTGCTTGTAGGGTAGGAGCTTGTCATCCTTTGTCTGATAGTCATTATTGATTTGATTGACGACTAGTTGTGAATCTCCATAGACCATTAACTCTGTGATTTTCCATTCTATGACCATTTTGATGCCTATAACCAATGCCTCATATTCAGCCACATTATTTGTGCATGGGAACAGAAGCTGATATGATCTTGGTATAGTATGCCCTTTCAGAGTGATGAATAGAATGCCAGCACGTGAACCATGTTGTGTGTAGGATCCGTCAAAGTATAGGGTCCATTGTGTGGTAGAAATAGCAAGAACGTCCCTGCCCGAAAATTCAATTTCCATAGTTTGTTTTCTTGGTAGGGGTGCTTCAGCTAGTTGATCTGCAATTGCTTGTCCTTTGATAGTTCTTCATTCTATGTAGTGGATGTCAAATACACTAAGAATCATGACCCATTTAGCCAATCGGCCTGTAAGAGCTGCCTTGCTGAGTAGATATTTGAGAGGATCAATTTTTGCCACTAGCTTAATTGTGTGTGCTAGCATATAATGTCAGAACTTTTGAGAAGCGAAGACTACTATTAGACAAGCCTTCTCAATGAACATATAGTTGAGTTCATAGCCATTCAATGTCCTACTGATGTAGTATATGGCTCATTCCTTTCGTTGTTGATCTTCTTGTGCCAATAGTGCCCCCAATGATATATCTGTTGTTGAAATGTATAAAATGAGTGAATTTCCTGATATTGGTGGTACTAGAACTGGTGGGTTCATCAAATACTGTTTGATTTGATAAAAAGTTTCTACACACTTGGCTTCCCATCTGAAAGGTACATTCTTATGTAGCAAATGATTGAATGGTAGACTTTTATCAACTAGTTGAGCGATGAATCGCCTGAATGATTGGAGTCATCCTTGTAGAGATCTGAGCTGACTGATATTCTTTGGTGGTGGCATCTCCATAATGGCTTGTAGCTTTGCTGGATCCACTTCAATACCTTTAGCTGAGACTATGTAGCCTAGTAACTTGCCTGATGTAACCCCGAAGACACACTTCTTAGGGTTGAGCCTGACTTGGAATTTCTCCAATCGATCAAAGATCTTTGTTAGGATGCTGAGGTGTTCTGCTCTGGTGAAGGATTTAGCTAGTAAATCATCCACATAGTCTTCCATGAAGGTATGCATCATGTCATGAGATATTGTTGTCATTGCTCATTGATGAGTAGCTCCTACGTTCTTTAAGCCAAAAGGCATAACATTCTAATAGTACGTTCCCCAAGGATAGGTAAACATTGTTTTATCTTGATCCTCTGGGGCTATTTTTATTTGATTATAGCCTAAAAAATCATCCATTAGTGAGAGCATTGCATGGCCCGCTGTGAGGTCTACAATTATGTCGATACTGGCAGAGGAAAGTCATCTTTTGGATAGGCTTTGTTGACATCTCTAAAATTAGTGTAAATTCTGATATTGCTGTCTGGTTTTGAGACTGGTACTATGTTGGAAATCCATTCCGTATAGTCAATGGTCGAATGAATCCGACATCTAATAGTTTCTTTAGTTCAGCCTTGACCATGAGTGCCACCTGTGGATTCATTTTTTTGTAATTTTTGCTTGACTGGCTTAACTCCTGGAGAGATGGACAAGTGATGCATGATCAAGTGTGGATTAATTCCAGGTATATCTGTGTATGACCAAGCAAAGTTAATTTTCTTTTCTTTAAAAAAGATGAGAAATGCTGATTTTTCCTCCTCTCTCAGAGATTCTGCCAGGTGTATGTTTTTTACTGCTTTTGTAGTACCAATGTTGATTGATTGAGTGGGCTCAATCAATATGGGTGATCGCTCATGAAAATTTTTAGGAAGAGTGTCAAGTCTCCCATCCTTAGGTGCCTTAAAAAGGTTTTCACCCTTAGATGCATCCTTTATTTTTACTTTTTTGTAATCGAGAGCTGCCATTGACTAGTTTTCAGCATCAAATCTTTTATTTGGTTCATTTTTGCGACTGAGAGACTTGGCACTCCTTGGTTTGCAGACATCGTTACTTTGTTCACTGGTAGAGCTTGTTTTCAGGTTAACAGTACATAGGTAGTGGATAATAGATTCATCATCTGGGAAAATTGGTATATCATGTATTTCGGGTTCATCGCAGTCAATGAGGTCGGGAAAGACAAGTGGTAAGGAATCGTTTGGCAGATCAAGTTCTGCTACTGTAAGTGTTAAGACAAAGGTTTCATCGTTATTGGTTTTGGTTTTAAAGAAGTCAAGGATTTTTTTGAGGTCTTTGATGGTATCATCCTCCATATAGACTTGTTCATAATGTTTTTGTTCACTTTCCTTGGCATCATAGATATTATACGGTCCAAATTCAGGTAGTCCATCTTCTGCGTTATGCTCTTCTTGGGAAAGGGATATGGAGCTAGTTTTGTCAGTGGTATCTCCAGTAGCATTTGAGCAGCTACCCCATTCATATTCATTGGAATTAGTCTCTGAGTTATCATCCCAAATTTTATCAATGTTGTAAATAGGTATGTTGTATGGTGAAAATAGCTCTTTGATGATGGATACTAGTTTGATAGTCTTTGTTGATTCTATTTTGGATCCTGCTTCTACCTTTTGTATCTGTTCATATATTGTGCCTCCTTGGAGAGGAATAACGGTATTAGGAGATGGTTCTGTTTGTTTTTGAGATATTGGTGTTTGAATATGAGTTGCTGCTGTAGATATGGCCTTCTTAGGAATGAGGAGCTTTTCCTGATGTTGCTTTTGTTCTTGATGTTCACATGCCTTGCAGATTGTTTCTGCTGACTCAAATAGTGCTTCCTACCAGGATTCTTCTTTGTACTTCTTCTTTGCTTTCCATTGAGGTTTTGGAGTTATGCATGGTATCTTTCTTAATAGGAAAGTGAGTTTACAGCTCAATCCTGTTTTGTCTCTACTGAGCTGTGAAGGAAGGTCTATTGGTTCAGTGACTCCTTCTTTGCGTTTTCCAATAGGTCCTTTACCATCATATCCTATTTGTTGCATGATTAAGTAGCCCTTTCCATATAGGTGTGTTGGTAGAACTATGTCTAGAGCAGCTACTCTGTTATCTTCTTCCTCATCTTTGTATAACTAGCTAAGAAAGTCCTTTTCTTCTGATTCATGTGCTAGAGTGCCTAGTTGGATGAAGGTACCATCAAATTTGGTGATGGGTTGAGTTACCTGTTTTGTTGATGTTGTGGGTAATCCATGAGATCTGGGTGATGTTGGTAATTTGGCCAAACACATGGGTTCCAAAGAGTATTCTCCCACACCTTGTTCTCTGATTTGCATTTTCTGCTTGAAATCTCCAGGTAATGATTTGGGCTTTGCCTTCTGTAGATCTGATGTTGAGGATTTCTGTTTTTCCCTATTATGGTGAACCAAACTATCCTGGGCTACCCCCATTGCATTACAATGTTGAAATGGATTATGATCAGCAGATATAGAGACCTCTTGTCCGTTATAGGGAAATTTGACACACTGGTGATACGTAGAAGGTACTGCTTGTATTTCATGTATCCAGGGTCAACCTAATAAAATATTGTATGTGAGGTCTATGTCTAAGACCTGACACATAGTATCCTTTTGCACTGGTCCAACTTGAATGGGTAACATCACGGTTCCTTTAGATGATCTTTCCTCATCATCATATGCCTTTATGGTAATATTTTTACATGGATCAATAGACTCCTCTGAGAAGCCTAATGCATGGATAAGTTTTAAGGTACATATATTAAGTTCAGCTCCTCCATCTTTCAATACTCTTTTTACTCGGTTTTTATAAATGATGACTTCAATATGGAGGGGAGTGTTATGCAGATGACTTTAGGAAGTATTATCATGCTCTGAGAAGGTGAGATTATGAGGCCCTGTCATATGAGCGACCATGGCTTGGAATTTGTCAGCATCCAGATCTTAAGGTACATTGGTTTCCAATAGCGCTTTTTCCAATATGTCTTTGTGTTTTGGCGACAGTTTCAACAATTCTAGTATAGATATTTGAGAAGGAGTTTTACGTAGTTGGCTGACTAAATCATATTGGACTCTTGGTGTAGTGGTTGTTGTTGTTGTGTGGCCCTTCCAAACATATTTCTGAGGTCTAGTTGTTACATTGACAGATTCATGATTATGCAAGTCTCAGATTGTGATGACATTTACATGATGGTCTTCAGCTGATATGTGATTGATGGTGTTATTGTAGATGTGGTTTATATGAGATCCACATGTATCATTTGAGGTTGAAGCTCCATCTTTGTTGTAGTTTGGAAGAGGATTTTTAAAGGCTCTGTGGTCACCATTGTTTTGAGACCATCCACCATTAAATCACCTCGATCAATCATGTCCTGAACAATGTTTTTCAATCTCATACAATCATTCGTTCGATGACCTTTGTTGTGATGAAAATCACAAAAGTGTGAGTTGTTCCACCAAGGTGGTTTGACTTGGGGTTCATAGTTGCTGATGGCGGGCAAAGACATAATCTTTTTTGCTAGGAGTTCTCTGAATGTTGACTCTAGTGATTGTCCCAGTGGTGTGAAGACACGTTTTTGGAAATTGTTGGTGCCGTCTCACGAATTATTATTAGATCCTTGATTTGTGGTTTTGTTTTGAGTATCGGTTGTGTTGTTTGTGTTGGGTTGACCTTGACTGGTATTCGGTGCGTATGTATTAGCGTCTGGGTTAGCACCTTTAGGAATTTTCATAGCTTGAGGATTTCTGGATAATGCGAGCACTGGTTGTTTAGATTTTGGATCATGTGATTCATTGCTGCCTTCGTTTTTGTTTCAAGTCCAGAATCTAGACTTGTCTAAGTTGTTGTTGTTTTGGTTATTGTAGTTTGATGAATTTGTTCCTTCTTTGAAGAATTTGAGCGTTCCCTTTTTGACACATGCCTCTTCTACTTGAATGTCGTTTTCAATCAATTTAGCAAAAGATGGTATACATTGGAGTTTGAGCCTGTAACTCATCTCACCATTCAAGTTGTCGATGAAAATCTCCATTTTCTCCTTTTCAGGAATGTCTTGAGGATATCGTGAAACCATATGTCACCAATGTTGAAGGAATATCATAAATATTTCATTGTTTTTCTGTTTGGTGTTGCAGACGTCTAGCATGGTTATAGCATGTTGAATGTTATAGGAATATTGTGTTATGAATTTGTTGACCAATTCATCAAATGATCTGATAGGAGGTGTAATTTTAGATAGCCATTCCATTGTTTGTCCTCCCAAGCTTCTTGAGAGTAACCTCATCAGATAGGTGTCATCATGAGCAAATTCAAGACTCATGGTACAAAATTCTCTGACATGATCACGGGGATCGCTTTTTCCATCGTACTTGTCAAATTTAGGTACGTCTGAGTTTGGAGGAAAAGGGATCATGTGCAATCTTCTGTCAAAGGGATAAGGACAAATTTCATTTAATGAGTACCGCATTGTCGTCCCTTGTTGCATGTCTTGCATTTGTCTTTGTAACATTTGCATTTGTTGAGTAAGGGCAACCAAAGGTGCATTGTTTTTCCAAGGGAAGATTTCTTCCCTTGCATTGATCCTAAGTTGAAATGGTGTATGGAATGGTATGTTTTGCTCGAGGATGCCTTGCTCAGGGATGTTTTGTCCTAGTGTATGTTGTTCTGGTATGTTTTGCTAGGGGATATCTTGTTCAGGGTCGCGTGCTTCTCCTTCTCATTGTCGTTCTTGATATTTGTAATGTTGAGGTCTCGTTCTAAATACATCTGTGTCAAAGTCTTTAGGGAGTTTGACCCCTTTGCTTGTGAGCATGAGCAAGTATTTTTCCTTGTCATTTTCCATGAGTCTTTCCACAAGTTTTTGGAATGAAGCACTTTCTTGGCATTCCTAAAGAAGTTCTTCAGAAACTTCAGTATCCTCTAGATGTGGAAGGATTTGATAACCTTCGATTCATACTGGATTCTGCTTGTGCCTTGCTTTGTTTGTTTTGTTGAGAGCGAGTAACAAGCATTTTAGTAGAAACTTTCTATGACAAAGGAGACAAAATCCTCTTCGATATGTTATTCGGGAGTTGGTGGTTCAAGTCGGGGTGTGTTGTAAGTGATGCACTTGTCAGGCAAGAATGCCGGATTGATCTTTCCTCCACGGTTTATGATTTGATTAAATGCGGATTTTTGACAATATGCCCTAGTCTTTAAAGGCTCTTTATCAAATTCGTTGGATTTGTTTTGGATATAAAGTTTGACGTGATGAAGGAATGTTCAATGAGATTTGAAGAGTTGACGATTGATGTATAAAAATTTGTTTCTTTTGATAAATTTGGAAAAACTTGGTTATTGTTTCTTCAACGTGGTGCTATGATAAATATTCTTTCTTCTTAGAATATGGGGATTAGTCATGCATAAATGATCAATGGTTTCCTTTGAATTGTTTTGGATTCAGTTGATCTTGCTTTGAAAACTCAAGTTTTACTTTATCAAAGTGAAGGTTTAGATGCCCCTTCACAACAAAGAGTGTCAAATGATATGGATAAAGTCTCCCGATATGGAAAGTTGATTTGACAACCTGAGGTTTTAAACAAGTGTTTTTGAGATAAAATCCGTGAGTTGATAAAGGACTCTTTTGTCACTTGCGATGATGTTTCCTGATTTTGATAGGATAGATATGTTTTATTGCGCAACTAGTTTTGGATTTTTACAACTTTTGTTTGACACAAATTTTGCTCTAGAAATAGTTTTTAAAGCTCTGTTTTCGATACTTTGTTTTGACAAAAAACGATGCTGATGAAAAGAGGTTTCCAAAAATGTCTTCTAAGTTTTCAAAATTCTTCACTATTTTGCCCCCTGTTTTTCTGGGTTTGGTCACGCGCTAAAACAGAGACGGGATGCACTACAAAAATTTCTTCATGCGCTAATTAAAAGACCACACACGCTAAGCTGCCCCCATCCACGTGCTAACTATTTAGACTGCTAAAATTTGTTTTCTATTTTGCTCGAAAAGTTATGCGCTAATATGGGTCTGCTATGCGCTAACTTCTAAACCCTACGCGCTATTGTTTGACTCCTACGCGCTAAGTTGATGTTTCAACATGCTAGGCTATTTTTCAGATGTGCTAACTGTTTAATGATGTTTTGAAATTTTTGGCAGAACGCTACTGTTTCAACCAGACGTGCTAACTTGATGTTCTGATGCACTAACAAATGTACCACATGGGCTAAGAAGTTGCTCTCACGTGCTAGACTATTCTGATATTTTCCTTTGGTTGGTTTTTGCAATTTTTGGGATTTTGTTATAAGTTTTTCAGTGTTGATGGATGATTTTCTAAAGTAATAAATGCAAACATAGCACCAAAGAGACAACCATTTTGCTTAATCTAACAAAAAGTGTATGTTCTACGAGGATGTGTTCAAATCTCCAATGTTTTAACAGGTTTGGATACAAATAATACACTTCAAGAAGACTCTTTATTCAAAGGTCATAAGTAACATCATAGCCCACTAGTCTCGATACTCTATCAGCTCAAACAACTGTGTCACCCCCTAGAGGGTGCCCATTTTTTTGCCTTTTGCCAGAAATTAACTCAAATTGAATTGCTTCACAATTGAGTAGTTATCTTGGGAGATATATGGTGAGCGATCTTAGGGGCGGATCCTTCCCCACCCTTACACTATGATATTACAAATGTCTGGTTACTGACTTGACTCAAGGTTTCTATTTCTATGGTTTGTAATCAGGCTTCTTGTTCGACCATTAGTGATAAACTCCCTCAGAAGGCTTCCCAACGTTTAGAACAAAGGCTTTACATATCTCAAGGATACTAGGGGAAGACTAATCACTGCACGCAACCGTTGAAAAGGACTTTCATCTCTTTCCACTTTTGATTATAGTGGGTTGGAACACTTGGCATCAAAGTCATTTCCCACTTAGGTCATTCCCTTCACACCAGCCATAAATGTCTTTAAGAGTTGATTTCAACTCCTCGAGAAGGCAGGCCTGCTAAAGGATTGTAAAATGCTTGAAATGATTGAAAGCGTAAGAGTAGTCTGGATTTTTGATCACCTAGTTAAGGGGAGAGCATATACCTTCTACTTTCGAGACAAGGGAATCAAGTTGTTCTTTTTAATCTTTCAAAGCAATGATTTGTTAATCCTATATGGAGATGTTGCTCCACGAAAACATGGTGTTCTTTTTAACTTTTCAAGGCAATGATTTTTGGATCTATTGAAAATAAATGGTCAACAAAGTAAATCCGATGTTTTGTCAACAAAGTAAATCGCTTTGAAAGGGGAAGATCTTCCCTCTTTAAGCTTGTAAATGACCTTTGGACTTTGTGTGATTCTTTACTTTGCCAAAAGTAAAGATGGATCCTTTTATGCACCAAAGGATGGTGAAATTCTTTTTAATCCTTTTGATTTGTAAATTTGTTCTCCTAGAAAAGCAAAAATGATGGTTTTTGTTGTTCCTTTTAAAGCCCAAAACAAAGTGAGTTCAATTTTATCTTTTAAATAAGAAATTAAAAGAATTCAAACTTTTAACTAACTTGGCTAAGTTAGTGAAAAAAATTCAAACTATTTTAAATCTTAACTAAAAATAAATAAAATGATCTCCCAAGCTTGCAAGAAACTATCAGTAATCCTGCAAAAATAATAAGTGAAGTAGTTAGCAAAACACTGGCTTTGTGGACTTCTACAAGTCTAAATCTGATTTCTGTTACAAAGTAAATTTTGTTCTCTGTCTGTGATGCGCTACAGGACAAACTATACGCGCTACAGAATGGGTGAGATGCGCTATTTTCCAAAAGCACTAAACTGGTTTTCGGATGCACCGCATTGTTTTTCTTCCACGCTGAGACCTACAAGAAAATATTAGAAATATAATGCGCTAAAGAAAAGACTTTACGTGCTACAAGATGGACCCAACGTGCTGAAGAGTAGGCCGGATGCACTAGACTGTTAACCAGATGCATTAGGGAATGTTTCCCATGCGCTGATTCTTGTTTCCCGCGGGCATGCAAAAGTGGTTAAATTCAAAAACCAATTTGATATATGGGGTTATGCCCCACGGTGGGCGCCAGAAATGTATGCGGGAAAAGCGGGTCGATAGAACTTGAAATGTGAAAAATGGATTTCTAGGGAGCCTTGCTCACACACCCACAATACTTCTTGGTGCAAGGTATGGAGTCATGAAGTATGGCTCAGCTTCCCAAGGTTGGTTCCATGGTTCTCTATCTCACAAGGTCCCTCAAACCAATGTCTTTGCTCTCAGATCACTGAGAAAAGTGGTTTAGGGATGACAAATGCAAGAACGAGGGATGCTTTGTTTGACTTTAAGATGAAATGCATCATAAGCTACACATGATCCTATAAATGCAATAAACTAGTTATAAGATGACAATATTAGTAGCAAGACTATCCTAGCATGATATATTGGTTTATGATTAAGCTAAATGATAAAGAAAATACTCTAAACATGCATATTTAGATTAATTCCTACTGAAAAGAGAGGCTAAATAATGAGCACAAATGATATATTAAAGCTTGGATGGATTTTAGTATAAGTATGATGCTAAAGACTTGGATATATGAAAATGGAGGAATGAGAGCTCTATTTATAGCAAAAATAGGGCAATGGATGGTCAAGATTGAAAGAGTTAATCAAGGGCTAAGTTTGAAAGTTGGGAATCCATGTTTACAATTGGCACCAATGAAATGGTGACAATTGTCAATATAAGGTTGGTTGAGAGGAGATGTAAGAAGCATTAAATGCTTGAGAAGACCTCATGGTTACCCTAGGGGTTAAGGGTTAAGGTTAAGTTAAGATTACCCATTGGATAAAGATTTTATCCAAAAGATAAACTCTTGTTGAAAGGATTAAGGATAACCATGGTCAAAGCAATAAATGCTTGATGAGACCCTTGGGTTACATGGAGGTTGAGTTTAGGGAAATTCTTTAACCATGCTAGAGGGTTGAGTTAACCATTAATGGTTATGAAGACTTTGGGGACAAATTTGTAAGAGTCCTTCCAAATTTGGGGGTATTCAACAAGTTAGCTTATTGAATGGATAAAGGTTTTAAAGCTTTTAGAAGACTTTACTCCAAATTTGAGAAGTGACCTCCTCAAATTTAGGGAAAGGGGATAATGAATGGGTTTGGGTTAATTGATTAGGATTAGATGGATTCTAGAAAAAATTAGGAAGAGGGTTAGGATGCAAGTGGGAGATGTAGGATTTTACAAGTGGATGAAGGGATAATGGGTTTTAATTCAATTTAATTCAATTTGGTTGCAATTAAATAAATTAGATTTATTCAATTTATGATAACTTTTTTAATTAAATTTGAATTTAATTAAAAAGTGGATAGGGGCTTTAATTGAATAAAATGAATTTATTCTATTAAATGGTAAAAGAGGTATAGTTAATTTAATTGAGTAATTTACTTAATTAAATAGAGAAATGAACATAAAATATTCATTTAGGAATATGGTCATTTTTATACGTCTACAATATCATATTCATTTATACACCTTCATGCACTCACGTTATATACATTTCTCTATTTATTTAATAAAACCCTTTAATATCCCCTCCTACCACTTACCATTTCCTATTTACCACTCATCTTCCCTATACTACTCATCTTGCATTATCCCATATTCACCCCACAATGTGAAATTGCCTAGAGAAAATCTATTTAAACAAGGCCCCTCTCTCTTATTCGGGTATCTCATCTTTATGCGTCTAACTTATGTCAGTTTGCATCCCATTATCTTGACATATTATCCTCTGTATTTGCATTTTCAAATCTCCATTTCCTCACAAATTTTTGCATAAGTGCGTTTGAGAGAAAATATATTAATTGTGAAATCTTGAGGAATAGGAGTGCAATGGAGTAGAGTTTGATAACATGCATGTGTGTTTCTAGTTTAGATTTCAATTTGCATGTGTGTGTTTTGCAGGAAAAACTTCAATGTTGGATGTTGGAAAATTCAATCTTGTATTCAATCCATTTCCTCCATCTACAGCCATATGACCAAATTTATTGCAAATAAAGCAGTTACCATTGAATTTGTGAGAATGGTTGCCTTACTGGAGGCCTTCTTGAATTGTTCTTCTATTGAGTTGACTTGGAGATTTCAACTTTCTCAAAACCAAGACCTTGTGTGTTGGCATTGAAGTTGTCATTAATGTCAACATGTGTGTGTTGATCTGATGAAGTTACATAAGAGATCTTGAGAGTAGGTTGATGGATCAGATTGTTGAAGATACAGATGACAGTAGATCGGGTTGATGAAGATGATAGTATTGTTGTAGATTATCACAATGCCATATGAAGTTTGTGTTGGATGTCTTGAAGCTGGAGTTGTGAAAACAACAAATCATGTATATCAACAAGACCTCACTATGTTATACTGATCATGTGTTGTGCTACTCAAGTGATTATATCAGGATAACTAATACCGATCTATGTTGTGTAGATAATATCTGCTCAGGTGGTCGTATCAGAATAGCTAGGCCGATATTGAATAGTGAGGTGGAAATTTCTATTGGCATAAGTCATGTCAATGTCAGGTCATGTGGAGTTTTTGTTCTATTGGATCAGGATAGCTATGCTGAATAACAAAGTGAGCTACACATCGCTATACTGAAGATGGTGTCGGTGATCCAATCTGGACATGAGGATGGTGTATTCATTAATGGTGATCCAATAGTAGATAGGTGAGCATCTCAAGAAAATTAGAAGATCTTTAGTCAACAAGATGTCCAAGCTAGAAGCAGGTGAAGATTACTAAAGATAGTAATCTAAATTCAATGTTTGAACTAAAAAAGGAAGTTGTTGCAATTAATGATAATGGGTATAAAATCTGTGGAGCAGATTTGGAAGATCAAATCTTTTTGATCTATCAGATGTACATTTGAACTTCAGGTCTTAGCGAGAATGTGTGTGTGCTCTTGAAACAGACTGTGAATGTGTATATGGATGAGGTGGTTGATGATGTGGCACAAGGAATTGCCATAATGAAGGCTGAGATCAAGGCTTCCTAGATGAAACTATCAAATTAATGGCTCAAGTTAAAAAGGTTATGAAGGGTACAGATTGGCATGTTTGGGAACTCAGATTGCCAACTAGGAGGATGCCAACTGACTGAATGGATGATCATGGTGAAGAGTAGATCAGTGCAGTGAATGTGATAGGACAGGAGTTGTTGGCTTGCTGTATTTTTTGTATGGAAAATTTATTATAAATTTAGATAGACAATAAGCTAAGAGATCTGAGAAGGGTTGAAGAACAAGAGACAGACAAATGTATGTCGATGTGAGGGGGCTTCTGATTAGGGAAGGAGGTTGTCACCAATAAACATAGGTTGTAGAAACAGAGCAAAGAGAGTAGTTACAAAAACATAGAGAGAGAGAGAGAGAGCAGCAACAGAAGCAAAAGATCAAGATCAAAGTAGCCTAAGAAAGGAAGGCCGAGCAAAGAAAGTTGATAGAATGTTGTAGCTACCGAGAGAAAATGGTGAAAAATAGAAAGAACAAAAAAGTTCAAAGATTAGAGTGCAGAGAGTTGAGACAATTAGAGGTAGCAAGAGATTGAGCAAAGGAATAATGAGAGTTAGAAGGCAAAGAGAAGACAACAGAGAACTAAGCAAAAAATAGAGCAAAAGGCAGATAGCTAAGATACATGAAGAGCAGCGAGATGAGATTGAAGCCTAGAGATAGTGAGCACAAAAGAGTCAGGTCAATCTCAAGAGTAGATCTATAAGGTGTTACAAAATCTCATTTGTAACAAGGTGCATAATTTGTAGTTTTAATTACATTCATTGTAATCTCTGAGTGGGTTCTCAGAGATAGGGGTTTGTTCTCCTTGGGTTGGTGCCCTAAAGCTAGGAGTTGGTGCCCTTAAAATTCAGGGGTTGGTACTCCTTTGGGTTGATGCCCATAAAATTTGTAACCAGTATATTCATTGTGAGGTTGGATTGGAGAAGTAGACTCTAATAGCTTATCTCACTGAGGTTTTTCCCCACCGTGGGTTTTCCTCGTACATTTTGGTGCTATGGATCTATCTCTTATGTGTGTGTTTTCATGTGTTTGATATCTCTGCTCATTGCTTAGTGATTAAAGTTATTAATACTTAGGTCTTTTAGAAGCTTAAAGTTTTTATTGATTACCACTGATTCACCCCCTCTCAATGGTCCATTTTTTTTCAACATTGTGTGCCATTTGGATTCTTCTGACTTTCAAGCACTTCATCTAGTCTAGCTAAATTGATCCAGAACTTCTCCTTGTATTCATTTATAGCATCAAGATCAAATTTGAGAAGTAGGACTAGCTTACCAAGATCTTCCTCATGTTCTCTAGCATCTTGTAGATCATTCTTCAACTGTCCAATTTCATCTTCAAGTCTACAACATTCTTCAAATTTGTCTTTTAGGCACTGAGTAAGATATTCTTCATTTTTATTCCTTTCTTCAATCTCCTTTGTCAACTTCATCGCAATAGCTTCCATCTTATTTTTCTAGACTATATTAGTTATGGCAAGTCTCTCACATTATTCCGTCTTTTGTTTTAGGGCTTCTTCATCAATGCTTTTACTTTTTTCTCCTTCAGCTTATCAACAAGTTCCTTTCTCTTTTTCCTTGACTTGTTCAACTGGTCTATTAATGTCTCAATTTATTCCTCAACAACTTTAAGATTTTCTTTTACTTACCGGTTTTCATCTTATCCATGATCAAGATCCTCAAGAGAAACAACTAACTCCTATTTACGATTACCAGACTCCATTGATTCACCTTCCCGGATCAACCTCAAGCTACTAGGATTATTCCAAGTAAATAAGCTCTAAAACCAATTGTTGGAATCAATTATCACTGAGAGCAGGGGGTTAATCAGTGTTCTACAATTGTTGATTTTAACAATTTGATTTTTAAACCACTTAATGCATATGAAAAGAAGTAAAGTGTAGAAACACAAAGAAAAGATCACCAACTCCAAAAACATGATTATCAAATCTTCTAACTTGCACAAAACTTATCACCAGAGGTCATAATCCTTAAATAAAGCATATTGCATATCTACAAACTTTTCCTTGAAATCTGCAAAGCAAAATAATTAACCAAAATAATCTGCCAACCAAAACAGTACACTCTATTCTTCTCACTGGACCTCACTAGACTCAATCAATCTTCAATGAATCTTCCAGAATGAATGAATTATCAATTGTAGATACCAAATATGATATGAGTTGTGATGAATAATGATGAACAACAAATACCCTAACTAGTCCTGAGAGGGGGAGTGAATCTGTACATACAAAACTTTTCTGCAACTTATCAAGTTAAAACAATGTTAACCGATTGTCTTTATTAGTGAACTTAACCATGGAAATACCGGTTAAACACAATAAGACTTCAGACAACTTAAACCAGTAAAATTGAACACTTCAAATGCATTCAATACTTGATAACAACTTCACCAATAAACATATGCATGTGGTATATCAACAATACCATAACCATTAGCTCTACATGCATAATCACTCAAACAAAGAATACTTAACCATCACATGAAAAATGCACAACTCATGACACACAAATTTTTCATGTGGAAACACAAATGGGAAAAACCACGGTGGGGATGAATACCCACAAGCTTGTTTTGAACTCTTTTGAAGCTCGCTCTGTTAGGAGCCTAGTCCGGTTAAAGACTTTACAATAAGGTTCTACTAGGAACCGATCCTGATAAAGATCACCTGGTTAAGGGATGGCTATATACCCTATTAAAGGTTGAAACCCTATTAAAGGTTACCTTGCTAGAGGATTTAAAGAACTCAATGAACTTGAGTCACCTGGTTAGAGGTTTTACAATAAGCCTATTAAAGCTACCCGGCAAAGGGATTTTCCTTCTGTTGAAATGTTAGAAGACAATAGGTAAAACTCTGATTTGATAATAGCACTATATACTAAGGCAGATCCTTTTCAGTTCCTCCACTCTGCAATCACACTCTGCAGTTTTCACTCACTAGTCTAGCAAGTATCTCATCACTTGGATACATACACAACTTTTACCAACAACTCACAATAACAAACATCATCGACCTTATAGACAACAATTAGGTCAGTAGCATAAACCCTAAACCCTAAGCATCTTAGGTTTACAATTACAAGTAGTCCAATCCTGACCATCCAAACACTTTACATAGAATGAAACAATCTTAAACAAATCACAAGTCATTTTGCATCGTCCATTCTTCACCGCACATAAAAATTAGTAACCCATCACACTTTCTTGTCATACCGCTAAGAAAAATGTTCATTCCCAAGGTAGACATTTAATGCAGTCGATCTTCACATGCAAGATCCTTAAGGAAATCCTTTGCATGCACAAAACTGACATGGCATCTCGATCTCATCCTTATCTCTTAGCTAACTCATCACAGAATACCATCGGTTGCATCACACAAGCTAGATTGCCAAATCAGAAACCCTAGAGCTGAGACTACCAACCAGTAGTCACACTTAGTGAAATCCTGACACCAGTTCACTACATCTCTTCATACCGGTTCTCCAATCTTGATCATTAATAACAACTTCTCCCAATCTTCATATCGGCTGACCTATACTTATTGACATCAATGACAACATATTTTATCATCATATGCCAACAATCTCCCCCTTTGGCATTGATGGCAATACTCAGTGTAGCATTGCAACTAAAAACATCATAGACCAGTGCATCTAAAATATCTTTATCTTATATCATACATCAGATATCTTCTTCCCTATCTTATATCTCCTCCCCCTATTATATATCTTCTCCCCCTTTGACAAAAATGCCAAAGTGGAGGTGCAAGCTCCCATACTCCACTATACTGCTCCCCTATCGAGTAGCATCCTTCAACACATCAATCCTGAAAGATTTGTCACTGTATACCTAACTGATGTGGAGCACACATATTTAGTTTACTTCATGAAGGAGCAAAACCCCTAATTTACCTCTCAAATAGGTAAATGTAGTCTTCGGTAAGGGCTTAGTGAATATGTATGCTAGTTGCTCCTTACTGGAAACATGTTGTAATACCTCTCTATTTTGAACCTTCTCTCTCAAGAAATGATACTTGATCTCAATGTGCTTAGTTCTAGCATGCAATGCCAGATTCTTGGAAATTTTAATTGCACTAGTATTGTCACAAGATATACTCACCAGTTCAGATATAGGTACTTTGAAACCATCCAATACATGTTTCATCCAGATTGCCTGAGTGCAGTTCATAAATGCTGCCACATACTCTGCTTTAGCTGTAGACTAAGAAATGCAACTCTGCTTCTTGCTTGTCCAGGAGACTAGTCTTCCACCAAGAAAGAACACTCCACTGGTTGTGCTCTTTCGGTCGTCCACATTACCTGCCCAATCTGCATCGGTAAATACCTTGAGATTAAAACCACCATTGTATGGATACCACAATCCATAGTCAACAGTCCCTTTCAAGTATCTAAGAATCCTCTTGACTGCTACCTAGTGGGATTCTCTTGGACTTTTCTGAAAATGAGCTACTATGCCCACTGCATTAGCAATATTTGGTCTGTTGTGCACCACATAGTGTAGCTTACCAATCATTGACCAATACTCCTTCTCATTCACCAATGTTGAATCATCTTCCTTAGTCAGTTTATAGCTAGTCACCATCGGTGTACCAACCAGTTTTCTCTCCTCCATGCCAAAGGTCTTCAATACCTCTTTGACATACTTGGACTGGGTAATAAAGATACCCTCTTTCATTTGCTAAATCTGTAAACCAATGAAGAACTTTATCTCTCCAATCAGAGACATCTCAAACTCTTTCTTCATTTCATCTGCAAAAGTATGACTCATTTCATCATCTCCTCCAAAGATTATGTCATCTACAAATACTTCACAGATCAGAATCTGATCACCTTCAGATTTTAGGTATATGTTTCTATCCTTACTTGTTCTTTGAGATCCTATTTTCACAAGATGAGAGTGTAAATATTCATACCATGCCCTTGGTGCTTGTTTCAATCCATATAGGGCTTTGTGTAATTTACACACCATGTTACTATCTTCTAATAAGGCAAACCCATCCGGTTTCTCAATATGCACTTTCTCTTCTAGGATTCCATTCAAGAACGCAGGCTTCACATCCATCTGATAAACCTTAAATCCCTTGAATGCTGCAAATGCAAGTAGCATTCAAACATCCTCCGGTCTATCCATAGGAGCAAAGGTTTCTCCATAGTCTTCTCCCTCTTCCGGAGCATATCCCTTGCATACAAGTCTTGCCTTGTTCCTCACAATCATCCCTTCTTCATTTAGCTTATTCCTGAAGACCCATTTGGTACCTATGGCATTCTTATGTTCTGGTCTGGGTACCAAAGACCATGTTGCATTCTTTTCTATCTGGTCTAGCTCCTCTTCCATTGCCTTAATCCATTCTTCATCTATAAGTGCTTCTCTGGAAGTCTTTGGCTCCAATTCAGAAATCATGCAAGAGTATTCTTTCACTTTTCTTCTTGTGAGTATCCCTGCATCTTTATCTCCTATGTTCTGCTTTAGATCATGATGTAGTTTCACATATCTAGGAATGACTCTAGCTGGTTATGCTAGCTTTTCCTCTTCTTCTTCACTTACTTCTTCTTCTTCACCTACTGTAGCTTCTACCGATATAGGAACACTGAGATCTTTACTTGTTTCTTTCTTAACCGGTTCCCAGAAGGCTATGTTAGGTCCAATATGGAAAGCTAATGTACTGAGAGGGGAAAGGTGAATCAGTACTTTAAAACTTTTCTTCAATAATAACTTTACTGAAAAACATAAACTGAATATTGTTGAAACATAATATAAAGCTAAAATATATAAATAACATTCATACATGTTTCACTCCATAACACATATATTTTGGTTACGCGGAAACTCTTGGTTAGAGAGAAAAACTATGGTGGGGATGGCACCCACAACTTCACTACTGCAATAATAAAGGTTGCTCGGATAGAGCTACATGTTTAGCTATTTCTAATAGCTTACCCTGTTAGGAGTATCAAGATCTTTAGATCTACCTTGCTAAAGGATTTTACAACACTTATACTAAATGTTGTACCTGGTTAAAGGCTTTACAATTTATAGACTTTGTTAGAGTCTTTTACCCTGTTAAAGGTTTCTATTACAACTCAAAATAATACAATCAAAATCTTTACAAAATATCTACAACTTCACATTTGAAATGTTATAGCAAATTCTATGTGCTCAATATGAAATTACCTTGCTCATAGCATACCTCGGTAATTGATAAATCAACTTGGTAAACCCTTATATTTACTCTATTCCTTAACTATTCTCTTAAATCTTTCTCAGTGACCTCTGAATATCTCTGTCAGTTGTAACAGTCACAACACATTGTGCTTTATCATGATTTTGCCTTTCAGCTTATCTATCACACATGTCTTGCTTCATACTTTTTGATCCTCATTCCATGTTGTATAAATAGATCTCTTATGACGGTGATCTGTTCATGCTTTGATCTTACAAACATGATTCATCGAATGAATAACCATACAAATTATTTCATTGGATAGATGTCCTCAAAATTATACAAAATCTTAAGGTGCAATTTCCTTTGTGATAATGGTTCCCTGCTCCTCAGTCTTGTAACACGTTTCCACATGTGTCTAAGTTCAATGAATCTAGTAACATGTATCACTCGGTTCATATTAACTCGGTATACCATCTTTGCTGCTCGGTAGACATAGAGAATTACTCGGTAGACAACTCAGTGTATACTAAACTCTGTGACTTCTTTCTTCTATAACCGACTACTTTAGTGCTTGCCGACTAGGGTATATAGGATGACTTTGGACATAAAACTAATGACAACTTAGTAAATAGTAATAGGCTATATCTGGTTCATCTTCCACTTCCTCGCTGTAGGTTTCCTCAGGTTCCTCAGGGGAATCATCAACCCTGACATTGATACTCTCAACCTATTGTTGTAGCACTTGAGAGCTTTACTCTTAGTGGAATATCCCAAAAATATTTCTTCATCACATTTAGCATCAAACTTGCTCAGATGCTCACCTCTCTTGATGTAACACTTACTACCAAATACTTTGAAATAGCTCATAGTGGGAGTCTTCCTGGTCCAATACTCATAAGGGGTTTTAACTCTACCTTTGCTCACCGCTTCTCTCCAAAAAGTGTGAGCAACCTTTCCTTGGATCAGCATTGTTCTGGCCACTTCAACTGCAGTCCTATTATTCCTTTCTGCTATGTCATTCTGTTGTGGTTTCCTTGGAGCAAACAACTACCTCTTGATACTGATATCTTCACAGTACTTGTTGAATTCATTAGAAGTGAACTCACCTCCTTGATTAGTTCTTATGCATTTTATCTTTTTACCACTTTCCTTCTCTACTAATGCTCTAAAGGCTTTGAACTTTCCAAATGCCTCAGACTTGTCTTTCAAGAATGTGACCCACATCATTCTTGAGCGGTCATCAGTAAGAATCATGAAATACCTATCTCCCTGTATACTTCTAGTTTTCATAGGACCACACAAATCAGTATGCACAAGATCAAGTAAGTTTTCTACTGAAAAAGACTTACCTATGAAATTTGAGGAAGACATCTTCCCAAGTTGACATTCTCTGCACAAAGAATTTCTCTAGTTTGTTCAGCAAAGGCAATCCTCTTGCTACCTTGATCTTACTAGTCTTTACAATATTATGAAAGTTCATATGACAAAGTCTCCTATGCCATATCCAACTATCATCAAACTTTGCCATCAGTCACTGACTTATCTTGGCATTCAACTGAAACAAGTTACCTCTAGTATGATTACCAGTGGCAATAAGTTCACCACTCTTTCCAATTATACTACAGACTCCACCTTTGAACTCCAGAATGAGTCCTTTATCATTTAGTTGAGCAACACTCAACAAGTTATGCTTAAGACCTTCTACCCAGTAGACATCACCCACACTGCTCTTTCCATTCAGTGAGATGGATCCTTTTCCATTTACCAAGCATGGTGCATCATTGTCAAATCTGACAACACCTCCATCATATTCTTCTAGAGACAAAAACTTTCTCCAATCACCAGTCATGTGGTGAGAACAACCAATATCAATAATCCACTCATTAGAGTTGTCAATGTGAGAGACAAGTGCTTTCTTGTCAGACACTTCTTCCTTTATAGTTACAAACACTATGTCCTCATTCTCTTCATCTTGAGATTCTTCATCAGTAACACCTAATCAACTGCAACAAGACAATTTCTTCTATTTCCTCCTTTATACTTTCTAAACCTCTCCGGTTTATCCTTATTGTCATTGTTAGGATAGTTAACAGCTATATGTCCTATCTTATTATAGGAAAAACATTTTAAAGGAAGCTTACCTCTGTATTTTCCAGTGCCTTTTGGAAGTCTCCTGGCAAGAAGAGCTTCAAACTCCATCACAATCTCTTCATCATCCATACCTCTACTTTGCATGGATTCATAAATGTACTTACTTCTTTTCCTTTTCTAGTTGGTGCAATAGATGCTCTAAAAGCTGACTCAATCTTCTGAACATTGTCATCATAGCTATTCAACTCATATGCAGTCAACTTTGCAATAATAGAGTCTAAGGATACCTTGGTTTTGTCAATAGACCTTAGTTCCTAAATAGCAACAAATCTGATTGCATAGACTGATAACAATGATCTCAAAACTTTACTGACAATGGTGGCATCATCAATTGTTCCACCAGTGCTCTTGATATCTCCAACAAGAATCTTGATCCTTATGCCATATTGTTGAATGGTCTCACCTTCAACCATCCTCATGTCTTCAAATTTTCCTCTACGGCTCTCTTCATTAGCTTGCTTGACATGCTCATCACCACCATAAATAGTTTCCAATGTGTCCCATACATCTTTACGAGTGTCCTTATCTTGTACATAAATGTACTCAATATCAGACAAACTGCTAATAAGGGCTTCCATGACTTCACCATTTTCTTGAATCTCTTTTTTCTGATCATCGGTTAGAGTGCCAGTGGGGATTACATAGACATTCTCAACATAGCTCCAATGTTGAGCAGCCAAACTCCTGATATAGATCTTCATTTTGTCCTTCCATATTTTGAAGTTATCTCTATTGAGTTCAGGACCTTCACTCTTCATGATTAAGGCAGGATCTTTTACCTCAAGCAGTTAAGCTTATGTCACCGAGGACCTGGAGTTGCTCTGATACCAATTGATGAATAATGATAAACAACAAATACCCTAACTGGTACTAAGAGGGGGGGTGAATCAGTACATAGAAAAACTTTTCTGCAACTTATCAAGTTAAAACAATGCTAACCGGTTGTCTTCATTACTAAACTTAACCATGCCAATACCGGTTAAGCACAATAAGACTTCAAACAACATAAACTAGTAAAACTGAACACTTCAAATGCATTCAATACTTGATAACAACTTCACCCATAAACATATGCATGTGGTATATCAGCAATACCATAACCATTAGCTCTGCATGCATAATCACTCAAACAAAGAATACTTAACCATCACATGAAAAATGCACAACTCATGACACACAGATTTTTCATGTGGAAACCCAAATGGGAAAAACCACGGTGGGGATGAATACCCACAAGCTTGTTTTGAACTATTTTGAAGCTCGCTCTGTTAGGAGCCTAGTCCGGTTAAATACTTTACAATAAGGTTATGCTAGGAATCGATCCTATTAAAGATCACCCGGTTAAGGGATGGCTATATACCCTATTAAAGGTTGAAACCCTGTTAAAGGTTACCTTGCTAGAGGATTTAAAGAACTCAATGAACTTGAGTCACCTGGTTAGAGGTTTTACAATAAGCCTGTTAAAGCTACCTAGCAAAGGGATTTTCCTTGTGTTGAAATGATTAGAAGACAATAGGTAAAACTCTGATCTGATAACAACACTATATGCTAAGTCATATCCTTTTTAGTTCCTCTACTCTGCAATCACACTCTACAATTTTCACTCACTGGTCTGGCAAGTATCTCATCACTCAGATACATACACAACTTTTGCCAACAACTCACAATAACAAACATCATCCACCTTATAGACAACAATTAGGTCGGTAGCATAAACCCTAAACCCTAAGCATCTTAGGTTTACAATTATAAGCGGTCCAATCCTGACCATCCAAACACTTTACATAGAATTAAACAATCTTAAACAGATCACAAGTCAGTTTGCATCATCCATTCTTCACCGCACATAGAAATCAGTAACCCATCACGCTTTTTTCTCATACTGCTAAGAAGAATGTTCATTCTTGAGGTAGACATTTAATGTAGTCGATCTTCACATGCAAGATCCTCAAGAAAATCCTTCACGTGCACAAAACTAATGTGGCATATTGATATCATCCTTATCTCTTATCTAACTCATCACAGAACACCATCAGTTGCATCGTACAAGCTAGATTGCCAAACTGAAAACCCTAGAGCTGAGACTACCAACCGGTAGTCACACTTAGTGAAATCCTGACACCGGTTCACTACATCTCTTAATACCGGTTCTCCAATCTTGATCATTAATAACAAATTCTTCCAATCTTCATACCGGTTGACCTATACTTATTGACATCAATGACAACATATATTATCATCATATTATCATATTGGTTCATCATATGCCAACAAGTTGCCATCAATGTCAACATCTAAACATGCATTCAATGTCTCTTGCAAACAACCTATCTGCCAACAAAGCAATGAATATTTTGATAGCCCAAAGTCTCCCTTGAAGAGAATGTAGCTCACTGATATTCTTGGTGATTTCATTTCCATAATTTCTTTCACCATATCCAGATCTACTTCTTTGACTCGAGCTGAAACAATGTACCCTAGAAGGTTTCCAAATGTGACTCCAAAAGCGCATTTCTTTGGATTTAGCCGTAACTTGTATTGTTCTATCCATTTAAAGTTCTTATCCAAGACCTCAAGATGTGCTCCTTTGGTGTATGATTTTTCTAACAAGTCATCTACATAATCTTCAATTAATATATGCATTCTTTGATATGTAGGACCTACGTTCTTCATTCGAAAAGGCATGATGTTCTAGTAGAAACTACCCCAGGGACATGTGAAAGTTGTCTTCTCTTGATCTTCAGGTGCTATTTTGATTTGATTATACCCTGAAACACCATCCATTAGAGAAAACATGGCGTTTTCGATTGTTAAATCTACAATGATGTCTATGTTTGGTAAAGAAAAGTCATCCTTCGGACATTCTTTGTTGAGATCTCTAAAATCTATGCAAACCCTTATAATTTTATCTGGCTTGGAAATAGGTACAATGTTTGACACCCATTCTAGATAGGCAACTGGTCTTATAAACCTCACATCTAACAATTTCTTCAATTCTGCTTTCACAAGAAGGGCTATGTGAGGATGCATTTCTCTCAGTTTCTATTTAACTAGTTTAGCTCCCAAAGATACATTTAAATGATGCATTATGAGATCGAGATCCAACCCTGGCATGTCTACATATGACCAGGCGAAGGTTATTTATCTTTTTGAATAATTCAATGTAATTCTGCTTCTCCTATTCTGATAGTGATGCTACTAGATGTAGAATCTTTGGATTGTCGGATGTGCCAATGTTGACTACTTATGTTGGTTCGATCAATCTGAGGACCTCTCCTAATAATACTCGGGAAGAGTGTCCAATCTCCCATCCTCTAGCACCTCAAGGAGGTTTTCACCATCATATATGTCCTTTCTTTTTACTATTCCTGATCTAATATTGCCATTAAATGGTTTTCAACATTAGATCTGATATTTGATTTATTTATTTTACATTTGTGACTGAGAGATTTGGCACCCTCTTGACTAGAAGTTGTGCCATTAAATTCACTGGTGGAAGGTGTTTTGGGTTCTACAGTGTTGAGATATTGGGCAATGGCATAGTCATTAGGAAAAGTATCTATCTCAATGGGTCCATTGTTTTCCCAATCAATAAGCTTTGGAGGGAGCAAAGGTAAAGGGTCACTTGATTCATTAAGGATCAAAATGTCAAAGGTTTCAGTGATTACTTCCAAGCCCAAAATGTTACTCTCCTCAGAATGACCTATCTCAATGAGTATCTGATTGTCCTCACTATAGTCAAAATCAATAGATTATGATTCTAATTCAAGTGGTCTATATTTTGATGTTTGTCCTACATACGAGTGAACTATATTGACATTGAAATATTTTGCATAACAATTGCCTTCAGAAGATGCTTCTGACTGATATGAGTCCCACTCCCATTCATTAGAGGTTGTTTCACTGAAAGATGTAAATTGCAAATTTGTTCATAAAGGTTATGGGTAGCTTCTTCTCTTTTGATGACAAGTTATGTTGGATATTGTTGGTCATTGTTTCTGCTAGGATATTTTGTTTTCATTGATGTCAACATATTCCTGTGATTTTCTCCGGTGATTGCATATTGGGAAGATTTTTTTATCCGGTTTGTAGCGTTGGTTTGTTGATCATTTTTTTGCAGAGTCTGGTATATCCTCCGATATATTTCGATGTGATCAGAGCTAGTGATGATCTTTTGGAATATTTCTTGGGATGGTCTTATGTATCTTCATTTCATATGGATCATGATTTGGTGCTCTGCAAGCTATCTTTCTTCGTGACAGTTGTTGATTGGTTGTGTTATTGAGCTTTCAGACGTTGACCAATGAAGATTTGAAAAGTGGTCTTCGTGTAGTTGTTTTGGATGATTCTAGCATGCTTGCTGGTGTTTCTTATTCATGTCCTATTTATTTTGGTGATATGCATTGATCTTTGTATGAGTTTTTGGTGGTTTCTATCAACCGGTGATGATTTGCGTGTTATGCGGTATTTCTGCTGGTGTAGCGTGTTATGGTTGATCTTGGCATGATTTCCGGTGGAGTTGTGCATTTGAGAATTTGATTTAGGACCATGTTATGCTATGTAAACCATTATATTGGTCTGGTGGTTGATCTTTGTATCATTTGATGTAATTTTGTAATTGAGGGTTGAGGGTTTAGCCGACCTTGTTATCAAGGTTGATGAATTATATATATAGGTGATATAATCATGTAGTTTGGGTGTCGATGTTGTGTCTGCATTATCAGAGTGAGGTTTTTGTTTGAATAAGTGATTTATCCTTCAGTGTTGAGTTTGTGATGAGATTGGTGTTGCAGGGCAAACATTTGTTCTTAACCGTAACTGTAATCAGGCATTTAGAGATGTTATTCTTTCAGTTCATTTCTTCTGGATTGTAGTCTGAATCTTATTGTAATTCAGTGAGACTTCCCTGAGGGTTGTAGCCTTTCAGGTCATTATATTTGAGCAGTGAGTTCTAGGCAGTGTTCCTGAATGTATGTGCATTCCCCATTGTAACATTTTCACATACTACTGCAGAGTATCATATTACTTTGGGTAGGTTCACATGACCGTGGTTTTTCCCTTAACCTGGTTTTCTATGTCAAAATCTTGGTGTTGTGTGTTGTGTTGTTTATTTTCTTATTTTTCTTATTGCACAAATGTAATGGGACTTCAGAATGCACATGAAATCTGGGTGAAGCTTGAGGTGTTGTATGAAGGTGATAAACAAGTGAAGGTTTCTAAGTTGCAGAGTTTAAAAGGAAAGTATGAGGCATTGAAGATGGGAGATGATGAGAAAATACACTCTTTTATGGCTAAGGTGAATGACCTTGTCAAAGGTATCAGATGTGCCAGTGGAACCATTGAGGAAGATGAAATTGTTGCTAAGGTGTTGAGATCCTTGCCTTCTACCTATAAACATAAGGTTGCTAATATTGATGAGATCTAGAGTGTGACTATTGTTATAAAAGATATGTTGGTTGGAAAGCTTGTTGCATTTGAGCTAAGCTAATTTGGAGAATCATATGGAAAGTTTGAGACAACATTTAGAGCATCTGCATCTGTATCTGGTAAGCAACAAATATTATCCTGATGAGTGCAGAATATCTAGATATGAAAGAGATAGAAGAGAGATGGAAGAGAAAGAGAGCGAGTTGGATGAACTTGAAGCACTGATTGCCCAAGTATTGTCTAAAGGTGTCGGTAAGTATGATGGAAATTTTCCTTTGAAATATTTATCTTGTAACAAGATGGGACATTTTTCTTCTAGATGCCCAGAGAGAATGGCTAAGTATGACAGACATGATAAGTTTGATAAGCATGATAAGAATGATAGATATGACAAGCATGAGAAGTATGACAAGCCTTACAAGCCTAACTAGAAGTATAGGAATCAGAAGAACTGTTATTATGCTGCTAATGAAGGTATTATGGATGGAGAATCTGAAGGAGATGAAGTTGTATTCCTTGTCATTAAGGAAGATGGACTTGTACCTGTTGATTCCACTAGTTGTACTATTGAGGATAAATCTTTAGCTACTAAATTTGAAGAGAAAGATGAATGGGTGATTGACAGTGGTTGTTCACATCATATGAATGGTGATAAAAGAAAATTTGTAAGCATGGAAATATATGATGGTGGAATAGTCAGATTTGGAGATGACAAAGCCCGTGTGATTTGAGGGAGAGGTTCTATTTCTTTTGATAGTAATCATAACACTGATGATTTCTTGTATGTTGAAGGTTTGAAGCATAATATTTTGAGTGTTGGGCAAATGGTTGATAAGGGTTATGATCTACAATTCAAGGATGGTAGATGCAAGATCTTAAATGCTTCTGGAAAAAGAGATTGCATCTAGAACTAAGACTGAAGGTAACATTTTTCATTTGTATGTTGGTCAGAAAAGTTGTTTGATTTCTCAAATTGATGAGAGTTGGTTATGACATAGGAGAATGTGTCATGTAAATTTTGATTCAATGATTAATATTTGTTCTACACATGTTGTTAGAGATTTGTTTTAGATTGTTAATTCTGCTAATCCAGTATGTAAGGAATGTCAGTTGGGTAAGAAAGAAAGAATTTATTTCAAAAGAAAACAATATACGTCTGATAGATTGCTCGATCTTATGCATACCGACCTATATGGACCTACAAATGTTAGAAGTGTGCAGGGTGATAGATATTTTATGTTGTTAATTGATGATTATTCTAGGATGATGTGGGTTGTCTTTTTTAAGGAGAAATTAGAAGTGTTTAATAAATTCAAGATATTCAATGCTAAGGTTGAGAAGAAGGTTAGTTGTTGAAGAAGTATGTTTGATTTCCAAAGTTAAAGCTAAATATGTTGTTGAAGCCTGTAAAGATGACAAGTGGATGAGAGCTATCGAAGAAGAACTAGATCAGATTGAAAATAATAACACTTGGGAACTTGTTCCTAGACCTAAGGATAAGAATGTTATTGGTACTAAATGGGTATTTAGAAATAAATTGAATGAAGTCGATAAAGTTGTTAGAAATAAAGCTAGACTGGTCTGGAAAGGGTATTCATAGCAAGAAGGGATTGATTATGAGGAAATTTTTTCTCCAGTTGTCAGACTTGAAGTTGTTAGAGTTTTGCTTTCTTATGCTGCTTATAAAGATTTCAAGGTATCTCAGATGGATGTCAAATCTACCTTTTTGAATGGTGATCTTGAGGAAGAATTCTACATTGAACAACTTGATGGATTTTCACTGTCTGACGATGGAGACATGGTATGTAAGTTGAAGAAATCTCTTTATGGATTGAAACAAGCTCCTAGAGCCTGGTATGCTAGACTAGATAAATACTTATTGAGATTGGGATTAAGTAAAGGTGTTGCTGACAACAATTTATACTTTAAGATAGAAAATGATAACATCTTGATTGTTGAAGTCTTTGTTGATGATATAATCTTTGGTGGTGATGATAACTTGAGCATGAAGTCTATCGGTGATATGCAGAAAGAATTTGAGATGTCTATGATTGGTGAAATGAAATTTTTCTTAGGTTTGCAGATTGCACAAACCAAAAAAGGTAAATTTATATCTCAAACTAAGTATGTGAAGGAATTGTTGAAGAACTTAGGATTAGATGACTCCAAACCGGTTGGAACTCATATGGTGACTAGTTGTAAATTGTCTAAGAATGATGAATCTCCTAAAGCTAATCAAATATTGTATAGATCTATGGTTGGTGGACTGTTGTATCTTACTCAGACTAGGTTGGACATTATGTATGTTGTTTGCATGGCTGCTAGATATCAAATTGATCCAAAAGAGATTCATGTCACTATTGTGAAGAGGATATTCATATACCTGAAGGGAACTATGGACTATGGATTATGGTATCCTAGGAATGATGATTTCATGCTATGTGCCTATATTGATGCTAATTGGGTTGATGATTTTGATGACTGGGAGAACACTATCGGTGGAGCATTCTTTTTGGGTAAGAAGTTGGTTTCATGGGCTAGCAAGAAAGAAGATTCGGTGTCCTTATCTACTGTTGAAGCTTACATTGTTGCTGCTAGTAATTGCACTCAGTTAGTTTGGATGAAGCAAATGTTGAAGGATATCAGAGTTATTTATGATGATCCTACTGTTATATACTGTGATAATTTCAGTGCTATCAACATGTCAAAGAATCTGGTGCAACATTCAAAGACTAAACATGTGTCAATCAAATATCATTACTTGAGAGAGAAAGTCAGTGAAGAGAAGGTGAAGCTAGAGTATGTATCTACAAAAGAACAAACAACTAATATTTTCACTAAACCTTTTCCTACAGATACATTTATTTACTTGAGAGACAAGTTAGGGGTATCCACCCCTCCTGATGAGAACTAGATGCATTAAGTTGCATCAATATGGTGGATTTCAAAGCCGTATCTTCTCATTTGGATTGGTGAGTTGGTGTTGCTCCTCTGGTGGAGTAGTTTGTTAAATTGGTTATGTAGTTCTGGGGGAGAGAGATTCATATTTCTATTTTTGGGGAAAGATTTTGGTTTTCTTCCTTGTGAGATTTGGCATTGTTGTCAAAGGGGGAGAGAGATCACATGAAAAACTTCTTTCTAATTCTTGATCTTAGGGGGAGTTTGCTGGAGATATCTTCTTTTCTTTGCATTGATTGTCTAGGATATGTTGTTATCATTGATGTCAACATATTCATGTGTTTTTATTCGGTGATTGCAAATTGGGAAGATTTTTTGATCCGGTTTGTAGTGTTGGTTTGTTGATCACTATTTTGCAGGGTCTGGTATATCCTCTGGTATATTCTGGTGTGATCAGATCTGGTGTGGGTATTTGGGTATATTTCTTGGGATGGTCTTATGTATCTTCATTTTAGATGGATTATGATCTGGTATTCCGCAAGTTATCTTTCTCCGTGATAGTTGTTGATTGGTTGTGTTCTTGAGCATTCAAACGTTGACCGATGAAGATTTGAAAAGTGGTGTTGGTGTAGCTATTCTGGATGATTCTAATGTGCTTGCTGGTGTTTCTTAATCATGTCCTATTTTTTTTTATTATCCGTATTGATCATTGTGTGATATTTTGGTGGTTTCTATCAACCGGTAATGATTTGTGTGTTATGCGACATTTTTGCCAGTGTAACGTATTGCGGTTGATCTTGGCGTGATTCTTGGTGGAGTTGTGCATTTGGGAATTTGATTTAGGACCATGTTATGCTATGTAAACCATTATATTGGTCTGGTGGTCAATATTTGTATCGTTTGATGTAATTTTGTAATTAAGGGTTGAGGGTTTAGCCAACCTTGTTATCAAGGTTGATGAATTGTATATATAGGTGATATAGTCATGTAGTTTGGGTGTCGATGTTGTGTCTGCATTATTAGAGAGAGGTTTGTGTGAAAACAAGTGATTTATCCTTCAGTGTTGAGTTTTTGGTGAGATTGGTGTTGCAGGGAAGACATTTGTGCTTAACCGGAACTGTAATCAGGCATTTGGAGATGCTATTCTTTCGGTTCATTTCTTTCAGATTGTAGTCTGAATCTTATTGTAAGTCAGTGAGACTTCCCTGAGGGTAGTAGTATTTTGGGCCATTATATTTGAGCAGTGAGCTCTAGGAAGTGTGCCTGAATGTATGTGTGTTCCCCATTGTAACATTTTCACATACTACTACAGAGTATCATATTACTGTGGGTAGGTTCCCATCATGGTTTTTCCCTTAACCAAGTTTTTCATGTTAAAATCTTGGTGTTGTGTGTTGTGCTATTAATTTTATTATCTATCTTGTTGCTGCAGTTTATCAGATTTGTGTTTTGTGGTTAAGTTTGATATTCTAGTGAAGACTGATTTGAAAGGAAACTTGCAGTCAACTTTATGACAATTTCCACATAACCCAATTTAGATCTTAATCAAAACAACACATAGAATCCACATGCAAACAATAGACATCATACCCATGAAAATGTGACACAAGATATATCTTGGGGAAACCCTCATGGGAGAAAAACCCAGCCTCCAAAAGCATCATCCACAATGTATTATCAGCAGTGCATCCATTACAATACAACTATGGAAAGCCTTCAAAAACCCAACCATAACCAAGAACTCCATGTGACCAAGCATGAATCCACACATCCCATGCCATGCTTCCTCCTTCACAAATGATAACCTGGCTTATTGACCAACCCAAATAGCTATCCTTGTGGTGCTTTTATAGAGACAAGCAACCACAAAACCACCAAGTGGTATTACATCAAAACCATGTGCCCAAAAACCATGTGAAATAAAAATATACATTCCCCAATATTAAATAAATACAATATAATAATACCAATGTGTCAATACAACTCATCAAGTGGTTACAAGAATATTCTGAGGGAATCTCTACATGTTGCATGCCCATCTAGGTGCAACAATACAATATGATATTACAATAAATTCCATGTCCATCTCACACAATAATAAAATAATACAATAATGAAATATTATTATGCAAGGTGTACAACACCATTTTCCCAACATTCTCCCACTTGTTGTATACATTTCATAAGGGCCAAGAAGTAATTTGTCACACAAACAAGAGACTAATCTCTCCATGCACATATACCATCATGGAATCCAAGTGTTCCATGTGCTCCATCAAGATATTTGCAACAAGAAACAAAGTGACCACCATCTCATACATGAATGCTCCCACCCTCCATCATGCCACTGCCACTAGACATGAAAATATCCATCCAAAGAGAAAGCCATACAATCTGTCGCAACAAATGATAAGTCCTGGACCAACTGATATCCAAACACAAACACTAATCCAAAGGTATCCAATGCAAAGGTAGTTGTTTACATAGCTAAAATAACACCCACAACAAGTGCTAACACATCAACTATGTATGCCTCCAAGGCATACAAACCAAGTGAATAACATCTCATCAACATATGCAACCATAAGCCCCGAGTGCAATACCTGCCATGTATGTACACCAAGTGATGCAGGAGCATACCCAATCGATGAACAATCTTGCATCAACCAAAAATATTTCCTTTCAGTTTTGTTCTTCTTTAGTTCATTGTGCATTTTTCCATGTTCTTACCAGTTGGTACCATTAATTGCTTACTTTTCATGGAAGATCTTATTTTTCGGTTTCTAGGACGGTTCATGTGCTTAATTCCATATTTTTAGCTCATTTGGGTTCTTTTCTGATCAGTTATCACTTCTGGTTGACTGTTCCTAGGTTTCATTACAGTTCTTGTGCTACCGGTTGGTTTTCCTTGGTTTTTCTTTGGCATGTGGCTGACCTTCCTATTGAACCACACCTCTTGGTTGTTATTTTCCAAAAAGATTTCTTTAATTCTTAGGTTCAACCTAGTTACACATTTCACTTTCCTGCATTGGTAAATGTAATCTTAAATTTAAAAATATTTCTTAAATTTATCACTTCTGGTTTTCCTTCATTACCAGCGTGATTCTTGGCGTGTGGATCTATTTTAGGTCTTGTTTGATGTTCTTTGGCATGTGGCCGACCTTCTTGATGAATCACACATCTTGGTTGTTATTTTCTAGAAAGATCACTTTAATTCTTAGGCTCGACCTAGTTACACGTTTCACTTTCTGGTTAGTTATCACTTCTGGTTGTCTTTTTCTTGGGTTCTAAGACAGTTCTTGTGCTTACCGGTTGGTTTTCCTTCATTACCCATCGCGATTCTTGGCGTGTGGATCTATTTTGGGCCTTGTCCGATGTTCTTTGGCATGTGGTCGACCTTCCTGCTGAAATGCACCTCTTTGTTATTATTTTCTGGAAAGATTTCTTTAATTCTTAGGGAAGACCTAGTTACAAGTTTCACTTTCTTGCATTGGTAAATGTAATCTTTAATTTACTTAAGGGCATATTATAATTTTAAATATTACAAAGATATTATTAATTTATTAATAATGTATTATGATTTAAACTTCTTCATAATATCAATTCACTTCTTTAAATATCAATTTATTAATTCTTATAAATAACTTATCTTTCCTCAACTTCTTCTTGATATGATTGGGAGTGCATCCAAGTGATGTCTTACTTGCAGTATACAATCCAACCGGGACTCTAACAATCAACCAGATCACTAAATGAGAATCTCAATCATTATTCTCAATTCTATTTCCTCTGCCCCTACAAATGAATACATTATATCATATTTATACCCACTGGAACATATCTGGGTCGGCCTCAATAGATTATATTTACCAATGCAGGAAAGTGAAACGTGTAACTAGGTTGGCCCTAATAATTAAAGAAATATTTTCGGAAAATAACAACCAAGAGGTGTGGTTCAATAGGAAGGTCAGCCACATGCCAAAGAACATCCGACAAGACCCAAAATAGATCCACATGCTAAGAATTGCACTGGTAATGAAGTAAAATCAACCGGTAAGCACAGGAACTGTCCCTAAACCCAAGAAAAAGACAACCAAAAGCGATAACTGACCTGAAAAGAACCCAAATGAACTAAAAATCTAAAATTACGAAAAAACATAATACATTCTGTATAACTCTTATGACTAAGTATTCTCATAAATATATGATAAACTCCAATAAGTATTTGGTATCTAAATTTCTTAGTAATATCCTAAGAAATTTGGCTAGAAACTTCTTTTGTGAACATACGTGCTTAATTCCAGATTTTTAGTTCATTTGGGTTCTTTTTCGATCAGTTATCGCTTCTGGTTGTCTTTTTTCTAGGTTCCGAGATAGTTCTTGTGCTTACTGGTTGGTTTTCCTTCATTACCAGCATGATTATTGCCGTGTGGAACTAGTTTGGGTCTTGTCTGATGTTCTTTGGCGTGTGGCCGACCTTCCTGCTGAACCGCACCTCTTGGCTGTTATTTTCTGGAAAGATTTCTTTAATTCTTAGGGCTGACCTAGTTACATGTTTCACTTTCCTGCATTGGTAAATGTAATCTTATGAGGCCGACCTGGATATGTTTCGGTGGGTATAAATATGATAATATGTAATCATTTGTAGGGGCAGAGGAAGTAAAATTGAGAATAAGGATTGAGATTCTCATTTAGTGATATGGTTGACTCTTAGAGTCCCGATTGGATTGTATATGGCTAATAGTCTGCATGTAACTGGTTAACTATTAGATGTTCTTTGATGATTATATGATGATAAATGGATGGTTGTCGGAAGTTCTAAAGCAATAATATGATATGTTTATGTGATCTTGTTATGTTTTCATGTTGCTTTCATTGTGTTGCTCTGACTGTATAAGTTGGTCAATTCTCTTTTGAGGGTTTCACCAGTTATGGCTACATCAAGTGGTATCGGAGCTGGTTATGAACTAGCTAGTGGAAGAATTGTTTGTGAACATCGAGGCATTCCTTTGGGTGGATAGACCGTTGATTGGAGGCAAGTTGTGTGTGTGTTCAATAGATCGTCGAGGGGAGGCAATTTAAACCAGTAGTCAGATCGTCAAGTTGAGGCCGTTCACTGGAGTGGAAGAGGAGATACCGCCTAGAAGGACAAACACTCAGATGGTAGAGTAGATGATGGAAGACTTCAAGAATGAAGTGAGGAAGAAAATCTCAAATGCTTTGGCTTGTTTGCGGAGAAACCCTAAATCTGAGGATGAGTATGAAGAAGTCGATGAAGAGCTTGAATAAGTTGTAGAACCAAAAGATGAAATAGAGGAAAGATTCCTGAGAGTGGTGGTGCAAGCAAGTAAAGTTCATAAAGTTGAAGTTTCCAACTTTTTCTGGAACACTGAACCCGGAGCATCTGATTGATTGGATCAGAGAGTTAGAGGATTACTTCGAGTTTGAGGATGTCAAGGACCCACAGAGAGTCTGGTTGGCAAAAATTAAGTTGAAAGGGCATACTGCCTTATGGTGGAAAGAATTATAGAAAGATAGAGTAGAGAATGGTGAATTGAAGATCACCAGTTGGAGATAGATGGTTGCAAGATTGAAGGCCAAGTTCATACCAAGAGACTATGAGTTGGAATTGTTCAATAAGTTGTAGAACATGAAATAGAGAAACATGACTATGAAGGAATATACTGAGGAATTCTACAAAGTGGTGATTAGATCTAGACATAGAGAGATGGATAGAGAAAAGGTGGAAAGGTACATAAATGGACTTGCATTTAACATTCAGGATGAGATGAGTATGCTAACGGTTTCCACAGTTGAAGAATCTTACCAGTATGCTTTGAAGGCTGAGGAGGAGATGAGAAGAAGACAACCAAATAGAAGGAAGGAGAAATTCAAAGGATAGATGAGTGACAATATGATGAAACTAGTTGAGGAAGATGAATCAAAACTTAAGTGGAGTAAAGAACCAGAGCATAAAACATAGAGGAAAGGCATTGGTAGTGCCGATAGAGAATTTCCTAGCAAATGTTTCAAGTGTGGAGAAACTGGACATAGATTTTATGAATGTAAGTAGGGAATGGCAAGAAGTTGTGTGGGAAATGACGAACCAGAAGGTGAAGGTATTGGATCTGACTGTCCATCGGAGCAAGGAGAATACCTTATGTTTAGAAGAAAGGATACCAGATCTACTCTAAGGAAAAGTCTTTTCTGGACTGTGTGTAAATCAGGTGGTAAGTGTTGCAAGGTTATTGTAGATAGTGTAATTACTAAAAATTTGGTATCTGGGGAGATGGTTGTGAAGCTTGGATTGAAGAGGCTTGAGCATCCATGTCCTTATGAGGTAAGTTTGTTGCAAGATGATCAAAACATAGAAGTAAAGGAGTAGTGTTTGGTGAATTTTAATATTGGGCCTTTTAGGGATGAGGTTTTGTGTGATGTTGTATCTATGAGTGCTTGTCATGTCTTATTGGGAAAACTTTGACAGTTTGATAGAGGAGCTATTTATGATTGTAGAAGAAACCGAGTCACCATTGAGAAGGATGGTCAGAAGTTCACATTGATTTCTTTGAAGGAGAAAGAGAAGGAGGTGAAGAATCTGAGTCCTGAGAAAAGTTGTAGTACTGAGAAACCGATGGTAGAAGTTATACTGGAAGGTTTTTAGAAATATCTAATAGAACTGGTTGTAGAGGTTATACCAAAGGGTGACATGAGTTTGCAGAAGGATCTGACAGATGAGCCTGATGGACAAATGAAACCGGATGACAGAGAGCTTATGGTGACAAATTGGATGGAGTCTTGTGGCAGAAACAAATCAGAGTTGTAGAAGAAAGAGAGAAGTAAAAAAAGACAATGTACAGGTTTGAAGAAAGGGAAGATAAGCAAAGAGAGTCAGGGGTTAGAGAAGTCGGTTGAGGCACGGGAGGAGCTAAAGTAGAGGTTGGCAGATAAAGAAGATGTTTGGATCAGAAATGAGCATGGGGTCTTTATTCTAAATCCTTCTAGATGTTAATGAGCTATCTCTCATGGAACATCTTTTTCTCCCTGAGTTGTCTGATGCAGGAGCATCCCCAGTCGATGAGCAATCTTGCATCAACCAAAAATATTTCCTTTCAATTTTGTTCTTGTTTAGTTCATTGTGTAGTTCATTGTGTTCTTACTAGTTGGTACTGGTAGTTGCTTAATTTTCATGGAAGATCTTATTTTTGGTTTCCAAGTTGGTTCATGTGCTTGATTTCATATTTTTAGTTCATTTGGGTTCTTTTCCGGTCAATTATCACTTTCGGTTGACTGTTTCTAGGTTCTGGGATAATTATTATGCTTACCGTTTGGTTTTCCTTCATTACGGACGTGAGTCTTGGTGTGTGGATCTATTTTGGGTCTTGTTTGATGTTCTTTGGTGCATGGTCGACCTTCCTGCTGAACCGTACCTCTTAGTTGTTATTTGCCGAAAAGATTTATGTAATTCTTAGGGTCGACCTAGTTACACGTTTCATTTTCCTGCATTGGTAAATGTAATCTTATGAGGTCAACCCATATATGTTCTGGTGGGTATAAATATGATATTATGTAACCATTTGTAGGGGAAGAGGAAGTAGAATTGAGAACAAGGATTGAGATTTGCATTTAGTGATCCAGTTGATTCTTAGAGTCTTGGTTGGATTGTAGCTCGTTGATAGCCTGCATGTAACCGGTTAAGTACCAGATGTTCTTTGATGATTATATGATGATAATTGAATGGTTTTTGGAAGTTCTAAAGCAATAATATCATCTTTTTATGTAACCTTGTTATGTTTTCATGTTGCTTTCATTGTGTTTCTCTTGCTGCATAAGCCAACCAATTCTCTTTTGAGGGTTTCATTGGTTATGGCTGCATCACCAAGAAGCTCCCACTATATAGGTAATGTCAATATCAGAAATGAATCCACTAACAACATATCATAGAAGTGTAACCATGTAGTATCAAGAACATCCACATCAATATGAACATCATGTAAACCAATAACCTGCAAGTACCACTCTCACACCATGTCTCCAACATTCTCCCATGTTCTCCACACCAACAAAAGAAAGAGATAAAGGAACCACCATGTCATCTCCCACATGGCATATCATGAACACAAACTAGTGAACACATAGCTCCAAACAACCTCAAATCCAATGTAATGTGAATCCAAACATCTAGGAAGATAATCGAAACAAAGAGATGAACACTACAAATCAAATCCTGTAGTATGTCCTTCTACACACACCTCTAAATGCTATCTGTGTCAAGTGTGATCTCCTACATAAAACTCCAAAAGAGAATAGCATAACAACACCCAAAAACCCATTCAATCCCTTGAACCAAACAAACATATATAACATGTAATCAACATGGATGTAAGCCTCTCATAACCAAGAAGATCAAACTAAATATCCATTCCCAAGCCTAGGGAATACACCCAATAAACCATCTCCCAAACTAATATCAATGACTGCCACCATCATAATAATAACTCAAATGCACAAGGAGATAACCAATGGGATACATCTCTCAAATTGAATCATCCATAACCAACCATCTATCCATAGCTATGAAAGATAAGCATAAAAATAATGCACCTGAAAGGAAACAATGGGCACTACCTCTCAAGTAGTAAACCACCAAGTAGACCAAGAGTAGGGAATGAGAATGATCATCCAAGACATCTAAGTCATCATGAATCATCTAAGAATAATCTCCTCTCAAATACATACCAAGTGAATGCTCTTTAGTCTTTCTATTGAAACCATCAACCATCTCAACACATGTCTCTATTCACAAGAGAATACCAACATCACCGATGTCTCCAAGTATCCATGAGTACTTGTAACCAATGAATCCATACAAAACTCCAAATGCAACCCAACAATATCATGAAGTATCAAGCAAAAGATTGTGTACCCAATACAAAGAGAATAATCCAAGATCAATGTCAAAGCTCCAATAGTTGAATCAAGAACATAAACATGACAACATGATCTAATCCATCTCAAAGAGATAACATGCCTCATATGAACATACCAAATAACCATATCATGTCAAAAATCTAAATGCGCATCAAGAGTGTACCATGATATAATATAATCCATCTAAACAACAAGGATAAACATGTCAAATGAAAGCATAAAACCACATCTATACCAAGAACTCTGTGAGTCCTCAAGATGCAAACATCCTCAAATAACATAAAGATAACCATCTCCTAATAGTGTACCCACAAATGCAAGATAACCCTTATGCAACAATAGGATCTAAGGCATCCTCCAAACATCTACATAGAAAGAAGATTATCCACCAACCAACATGGTGAATACACATCACTGTTACAAGCTCCCACTAAACTGTGATACTAAGCTCTCCATAGCATTGTGATAAATCATCTCCTAAATGAAGAAAATCCAGGTCTACACACATCAACTGAAATGTCAACAATATCAAGTAAACCATGAACTCCATATCAAGAAGATGCAACCACCACCAATAAAACCACCAATCAGGAATCAATCCTACACCGCCAACTCATCACTGTCAAAATATCCCACTCAAAGTATAATCAAATAAATAACCAAGCTATCATGACATCGTGATCAAATACATGCTACAAGTCCCATACCAACTATCCAAGTACTATAACATCATCCATCGTCTCATCTCAAAAAAACCATACCAATGCACAAATGACCACATACAAGGTCAACTAACAAGTATGCACCATAATAAATCAAACTTGGTGGATATAGACAGTCCACATCCGAGTCATCCCACTGCAAGTGAATGGGTAGCTAATCCACAACCTCCATAACTCATAGATCCAATCACTGAACATGAAAAATCATCATCACATTAATAAACTACAAACTCAGATATCAAATAGAATAATCCATGTAGACAACCATGAATCAAACACTAAATCACCATTCGATTTGATTTTCCAAACATGTCAACAAACTAGTACCATAGTCAATGGAACTAAATAAGCATCAAGGAGATAAGAACAACCTCCTAACATTAAACCAAATCACCAAAATCATGACTATGTCGTGTCAATGAAAAACATGTACATGCATACCCATGACACCATAATCATCACCTACATCCAACTATCACCCACATAAAACTCCAAGTCTCAAATCGAGTCCAATCATGTCCTCAAACCAAGAACAAACTTGTGCACTTGTAGCCATCAAAGTCCAACTCTAAAACACACTTGTAAATCTCTCCATACTCATCAAATTGATAAAATAATAGTATGAAACTGAAGTACACTGAAAACACTCTCCAATGCCTATTTGAAATCGAAAAACCAATTCCATATGCAAAAGATATGACCAAAACTGCATCAAGGAGACTATTAGGCTTCCAGGCTCCCAAAACATGTCAAAAAAAATAATCACTAAACCAAACCTGTACCAAACTATAGTGCTTAGAATCACCTCTTTAATGAGTATAAGAAGTTGAAAAATGGACTCCCCAGGTGAAAGTTATGCTTCATTGAATAAAATCAGCCAATTTCCTTACATGGCAATAATTTGTAGATTTAAAAATTTCCTTTTGAAAAGCCTTAAACCATTTTTTTTTCAAAAAAAAATAAAATTCAAATTGACCTTCAAATTGACCATTTTTGGACCCGAAATCAATATGCATTTTGATTTAATTTTCACAAAACCAAAAATAGGTCCAAATGAAAAATGTGGTAGCGGATTTCATTTAACATTGGCAAAATATTTTAATGACGGTTTAATTTTTTTTATTAAATTGTTTGTTATTTTTAATACCCACCCGTGGTAGGGCAAGGCCCACACCCCACAGGGGGGTCTGTGGGCTACCCCGCAAAGCTGCGGGAGTACACTGTAGACTGCGGGTTGTATGCAAGACTTGGGGAGCAGGGGTGGTAGTGGCCCCCACCCCCAACAAACATATAATTTTTCAAAAAAAATATTCAATTCGGCCCTACAACAATTTTTTTTAATTCAGATTTTAACAGGATTTTTTAAAATTCTGACGGGATTACTTTTTTTTTTTTTTTTTCTGCAGACAAAGGTTAAATTTGACGGTTGTCGTGCTGAGACCAAAAATTTTTGCATTTTTTTTCAACTGAGGCCAAAACAGGTTGAATTATATATTACTTTTCGTCTCCCGGCCAACTTGAATCCATCCATGAGGTCCATTTTGTCCCACAAAGCCAAATATGAAATCTCATCCCCAAAACACTCATTCAAAGTATTTTTCAATGATACCCTAGATTGACCAAAATTATTCCAACCCCAAATATGCAAACAACCCATCATAACAACAAACCCAAATAACATAGATCTTCAAAACTATATATATTGCCTTGTATTTTCATTATTTCATGCATTCATGTATTCCAACTAGGGTTATAAACATCGTTAAACCAATAGCTTTGATACCACTCGAAAGGAAATTTGCAACCAACTTTATGACAATTTCCACATAACCCAATTTAGATCTTAATCAAAACAACACATAGAATCCACATGAAAAGAATAGACAATATACCCATGAAAATGTGACACAAGATATATCTTGGGAAAACCCTCATGAGGGAAAAACCTAGCCTCCAAAAGCATCATCCACCATGTATTATCGACAATGTGTCCATTACAATACAACTATGAAAAGCCTTCGAAAAATCAGCCATAACCAAGCACTCCATGTGACCAAGCATGAATCCAAACATCCCATGCCATGCTTCCTCCTTCACAAATGCTAACCTGGCTTACTGACCAACCCAAACAACTATCCTTGTGGTTCTTTTATAGAGACAAGCAACCACAAAACCACCCAGTGGTATTACATCAAAACCATGTGCCCAAAAACCATGTGACAATAAAATATAATATTTTTCCTAGCTACCTTGACCCACATTTAATATTGGGTACTTCATCACAATTACATTCCCCAATATTAAATAAATACAATATAATAATACCAATGTGTCAATATAACTCATCGAGTGGTTACAAGAATATTTCAAGGGAATCGCTATATGTTGCACATATATCTAGGTGCAATAATAATACAATATGATATTACAATATAATTTCATGTCCACCTCACACAATAATAAAATAATACAACAATGAAACATTATTATGCAAGGTGTACAACACCATTTTCCCAAAATGATTCACCCCCCCCTCTCAGTCTTCCCTCTTGGCTGTTGCTAACAAGTTCTTCTTGTCTTTGATTATTTTCCTCATCTTGTTGCTTGCAAGTTGCTTCTTCTTATTCTTCTTTGCGGGCTACTTCTTCTTGCAGTTGTTTGTGTCCTCTCCTTGTTTTTGAGTTTCTTCTTCCTCTCGTTGTTTGTGGGTTGCTTCTTCCTCTTGTTGTTATTTAGGTGTTGATTTCCTTTCATGTTTAGGTGTTGGATTCTCTTGTCCAAACCCTAGTCTCCTCTTGTCCTTGGCATGTTGAGAAGGAAGTTGTGTAGGTTCTAGAATACCTTCTTTTCTTTTGCCCGCAGGGCCGCTGCCACCATATCCCATTTTCTATAGAATATGAAATCTTTTTCCATATTATTATGTTAATGTGGCGATATTGTTAACTTCTTGTTGGGATTCCTCTTCATCTTTGTATAGCAATTGTAGGATGTCTTTATCTTTAGTTTCTTCAGATAGATTCCCTGCTTTGATGAATGATCCATCAAATATTCTGAGTGGTTTTGAGACTGGTTTTTTCTTTGACATTGAGGACTTCCCATTTGATCTAGGAGAAAGTGGCAAATCTGGTAGAGAATATTCTCTTATTCCTTTATCCTTCAGTTGTAGCTTCTTTTCAAAACTTGCCAAAGTAGATGTGAATGAAATCTTCTTAGATGATGAAGTAGAAGAAGATGCCTCCATGTAATGCGAAACAATGACATCTTAAATAGGTTTTAGATTACTGCAATACTAGAATGGATTTGAGTCTGTTGGAACTGTGATTTGTTGTCCATTATAGGGGAACTTCAAATATTGGTGGGAAGTTGATGGAACAATTTGCATATGGTGGATCCATGGTCAACCCAAAATAATGTTGTAAGATAAATTCAGGTCCAAAACTTGGCATATTGTATTTTTTTGTATGGGTCCTACTCTAATTGGAAACATCACTATTCCTTTGGAAGAACATTCTTATTCATCATACACTTTTATTGTGATCTTTTTTCGAGGATCAATTATATTTTTCAGAAAAGCCTAAATCATTGACAAGACTGAACGAGCAAATGTTTAAACCAGCTCCTCCATCTATTAGGACACGTTTGACTCATGTTTTATGAATGAGAACTTCAATATCAAGAGGAGCATTATGTGGATGTTGTAAGGACATGTCATATTTTAAGGATAAATAATGAGGCATAGTTAAATGTCTCACCATGGCTTGGAATTGATCAACACCCAAATCTTTTGGGACAGTGGTATTCAGTAGAGATTTTTTAAAAATTTCTTTGTGTCAGTGAATGTTTTAAAAGCTCTAATACGGATATTTGTACAGGTGTCTTTTGTAATTGATTCATAATGTTTTATTGTTTAGAGGTAGATGGAGCATTAGTTGTTAGGCCTAGCAAAGCTACCTTATCTTTACTTCTTGTGATTGCATTTGTAGGTTCAGATGGTTGTTTCTCTTTGACCACAATAACGTTGACCACATTGTCATAAATATGAGCATACACTAATAATTTTGGCCTCAAATTCTGATGAAGGTTTCCGATAGACAAGGCATATTGTGATCAACTTTTTATTTATTTTTAAATGCCCGACTTTGTCGAAATTTTGACGAACTCGAGCATCATTATTAAAAAAAATGTGGGTTCATTTTAAAGGAAACAAAGCATAGGCCGGGAGTGTCATCTGCCACAGTTGAAGCTTCTCTTGCCTCCCTCCCCCCTGGAGCTATTTCTCCACAACTACGTGCTCCTTAGGTAAGGTTTTTTTTGCAACCAATTTACTATTTTCTTCTTTGTTGTCTGATAAACATCATAAAAAACATCATTTTTTCTATTTTCTTTTTATAGATAAGTGCTAACCAGAAGGGGTTAACTTTCTTACATTCATCCCTAACAGAAACTTCTTTCATACTAATCTACTACATATATTCATCCCTAACAAATACTTCTTTCATACTAATCTACTACATATTAGAGAATAACCCTATGAGACAGACTAATTCAAGAGTGATTGGAAGATGATCGTCAGCCGCTCTCCAATCTCCATCACTTTCATCGCAGATGTCGTTGAAAGCCAGCAATCCTCCATGTCCAACAACCTTTGGAAGGGGGATAAGTTCTTGTTGATGACCTCGATTCACTATACCTCCTAGGTATCCTCGGTGAAGGCCTTCTTTCTTTCCTTTTCTTCTTTTTCATGGATGTCACCCTCGTTCTCATAGTCAGAGTCCTCATCAGAATCAAAGGAGATATAGTTAGCAGTGTTAAAATACACTCCCAATAGACTTTCCCACTTTTTAAATTCTAGATTCAAAATTTCATTGGCTACAACCTGCCCATCCATAGTGCAAATAAAACCATCTATCTTTTTAATGCACATCTCCTTTGAATTCAGGACATCCACCATTAGGCATATCATAGCCTCATATACGAATCCATCACACCAATGCCTACCTCTACCAAGGATGGAGGACGCAAGCCTCCAAACCGCATCAAAGACTCCTTTGTTTGTGTGAAAAAGCCTCCTGCATTGCACTTGAAAAGTCTCATCTCTGCACATGCAACTTAAGCTAAAATGATGCACCATATCTACAACTAAGATAATAACCCTTGTTTGCATCCATTCTTCGATAAAGAATCCCTTTATAATGATCAACTCTTTGTCCCTCTGGGAAAAATTTGGGATTGATTAGACGAAATCTAACTTTCTAGTCAGTTTCCAGTCCTCGCTATCTTCCCTAAAGCCTTAGCCATATCTTTCATGGAACATGACCACTGCACTTTATCTTGTATTTCTTATTGTATTGAGCCTAAACTGACACATTCCATTAATCAAGATAGGTATGGAGAGATTTGTGAGCACGACCTGCCACATTTCCCTTCAGGCCTTACGATCAACTATGAGTAGTTCCATCTACTTTATCATATACCCATTATGTTGTTATGATGTTCACGTACCTTATCATTCCTTACAATCCTTAGTAAATCTTCTCCCCGTGTCTACATATTCAATTTTAAAAAATAAACATATATATCCCTCATAGCCTTGTAGTGTAATTCATGTCATTGTCAACTAGTGAAATAGTGGTTGATGGCTAGGAAATGTTGGGATAGCAGTGGCCTAGATCATATATTCTTTGGCCACTATCTAATGAAAGATAAATCATAAGACCCTAATAGGATGTTTTATAAATTAAAACTTAATGATTAAATTTGAAAACTTTTGTATTTCACAGCCGATTTGAAGCTTGAGTACTGCCAAAACCTTCTACTACCATTGTAGAACTATCTATGCACCATTACTAGCATCAACTAGTGTTAGTGACTATTTCATGCTAACATTAGGAGTGAAAAACTATGCAAACATGTACCTTATTTAATCTTGAATACAAAATTATTAGAGAATTCTTCTTTCCTGGGGTATAAATTTTACCCATAGCATTAAATTTTAACTCTTGAGAGTTAGTAGAAATCTCTCTTTAAGAATTATGTGGTGGTATATGTTTGAATTGCAAATTGTCTATTTTTGTTAGTTTTTAGTGCTATTAAATAATGCATTATTTCGAAACACTTAATATGTCATAGCTTTTGCATGGGAATTTATTTATTTATTTTGTATAAGTGGTCAAGATAATTTATAGCATGGTACATAGTGGATTAGGTGTTTTTTCACTTGGAAAAAGAGAGAGAAGATTATTCTTATTTGATAACTCAAAGGAGATTAAATTTTGAGGTTTTATTATGTGAGCATGAATATAAATTTCAATGTGAAAATTTTATGGTGTTCATATTTTTATGAGGCACATATGATGGCACATTAAATTATTTGATTTGGTTCTTCCTAATAAGGTTTATAAGTGTTTCCAAATTTTGGACATTCACAGAGATACGTACACAAGGTGTCTTTTATTTTGAGCGCATGATTGACATGTTTATGAAAATTGGAGCCTTGGTGAGAGAAACAAAGGTCAACTATTGTTTAATAATATTACTAGATGATAAAAATGATATATATCACCGAAGCCTACAGTTTCTTCGACATAAACCCAATGGATATCAGATAGGTGTTGGTGAGGAAATAGCCATAGTGATCGAAAACAGATACCATGGTAGCCCACAAGTCATCAAGCAGGTGTAAAAGCATCCTATTTAAGATATCCAGGTTCAAATAATATCGATGAGACCCAATGGTTTCTCATCAATATAGAAGGGCCATCGAAGAAAGGAAGTGTCGATGAACTTCAAAAAAGACTCATCGAAGACAGTAATTCCATCGACAAAAGATATCGAGGAGAGCGGAGATGGTTTTTATCAATGGGAAAAGGTCTTTGAGGAGATAGTACCCTCGGTGTAACATAAAAAGGACTCACCGAAAGCAATGTTCTCATCGAAAGAATAAAGTCGATCAAACCAAAGGAAGCTACATCGATAAAAGGTATTGATGAGGATAGGTTTCAAGGAAGCGAAAAGGCATGCCTCCGATACGCATGATTTCACCGATGCATCTTTATCGGTGGAGGATGATAAGGGAGGATAAAGAAAGGCTTCGGTGAGACAATAGATCCATTCACCAACATGGCATGATGATTTCAATGGAAGAAGTGTTTCGGTGGAAAAATAAAGGAGGTCACCGAAGCCTGAGGTTTCTTTGGAATAAAACCCAATGGATAACAGATAGGTATCGGTGAGGAAATATCCATAGACCGAATACAGTATTTTGATGAAAGAAGGATACATGCATTAAGAGTACTTATCTATCCCAGATAATTCATGAAAGGGTCATGGGCCACAAGAATGTAAGATAAAACCTGAATATATATATATATATATATATATATATATGAGGATGGATGATTGAATCAGGGTGAGGGTCTGAAAATGAAAGTTCCCAGATAAGTATATACAAAAATATTAGACGAGGGGCCTCTCCTTGGGCTAAAGGATGAAAGACTAAATGGGTATGAAGGAAAGGAATAAAATCTATGATTGAGATTTGTGTTTTAATGATTATATCCAACCATGGATTGAGCCTAACTACCTAAGTTAAAGTCTAGGAGAACAGATATATGGGCATATTTAAACTGAATGATTGTTTGAGTATCTATACGTAAATACAGGGGGTAGGGTGAGGAATAAATAAGGGGGTTAAAATAGAGTCTGGGCAAGAGAAACATAAGGGGATGAAAGGAGAAACATGCTAATGACCACTTAGGACATGAAAACAAAGGAGGGGGTTGCCTTAAGGTGGCACAGATAGGATATTGAGGCCATCGGCTCCCAAGTTGGCCAACTTATCCACTCTTTTATTGCCCTCCCTATAAATATGATTGACTGTGAACCTATCAAAATCTCTGCATAAGTCAAGAGATTTTGACAACAAAGTATTTAGTCTCTAATTAGGCATACTACCTTTCCTCAGAGCATTGACAATTATAGCCGAATCTCCTTCAATTTCCAAGTTCTTAACTCCTGGTTTCCTGCATAAATACGGACCCTCCACCAGGGCCATAAGTTCAACCCAATTGTTGGTGTTGATGCCAACTGGAGAGGCAAGGGTTTCTAGTTCCTTGCCTTCCCAATTATGAACAACACAACCTATCCCTGCTTGCCCTGGGTTGCCACGGGATGCCCCATCAAAGTTTAGCTTCACCCAACCTTCGCCTGGGGGCTGCCATCTGCATGCATCCCTTGATCGAATACTTGCAATAGGACCATCACCTACAAAGGGAGGAAAGGATAAGCCTTCCCATTGTTTTTTCATCTTTTCATCCCAATAAGTGATAGAGGCATTCTTCAATGTGCCTGATGACAGTCAATTGTTCATGAGCTCAGTGATAGCTGACTCTATCCTATTAATGATTCTAGGAACCTCTAGTTTTTCATTTTTAAAGAGACGTCTATTTCTCTCCTTCCATAGTTCCCACATAATGGAAGAAGGAAGAGATGTCCATAAACCTTCAAAGAGACAACCACTGTTACTACTTATCAAGTTGCCATTAGTTTCATGTCAAAGTTATTCTATATACTCTAGTCGGTTATCTCTATCGAGATATTCAGTCGGTATGCACAGTCTAGTCAGTTATTGAAGAAAGTAGTCTCAAAATGTAGTATACACCGAGCTATCTACCGAGTATCATTTCATGTCTACCGAGTTGATATACACTGATTTAAATGTGTTACCAGATTCATTGAACCTGGACATCCATATGAAAACGTGTTACAAGATCGAGGCACATCTAACCGTTATCACATTGGAAATTGCACTTAAAGATTGTGTATGATTTTGAGGTCATCTAACCAATGAAATAATTTGCATGGTTATTCATTTGATAAATCATATTTGTAAGATCGAAGCAATGAATGGATCACCGTCATAAGAGATCTATTTATACAACATGAGTTAAGAATTAAAAAGTTTGTGTGTGCATGAGTGTAAGAAGACTATTACAGAGACATGGAGGTCACCGAGAAGGTTTTCAGAGAACAGTCGAAGAACAGAGTAAACAGAAGGGTTTACCGAGTTACTATATGGGTTACCAAGGTATGCTATAAGCAAGGTAACTTATTCTGAGCACATAGAATCTGCTATAACATTCTAGATGTAAAGTTGTAGATATTTGTAAAGATTTTATTGTAATATTTTGAAGTTGTAAGAGAAACCTTTAACAAGGTAAAAGACTCTAATCAAGTCTATAAATTGTAAAGCCTCTAACCAGATGCAACATTTAGATGAAGTGTTGTGAAATCCTTTAGCAAGGTAGATCTAACAGATCTTGTTACTCCTAATAGGGTAAGCTATCAGAAATAGCTAAACATGTAGCTCTAACCGAGCACTCTTTATTATTGTAGTAGTGAAGTTGTGGGTGCCATCCCCACTGCAGTTTTTCTCTCTAACCAAGAGTTTCTGTGTAACCAAAATATATATGTTATGGAGTGAATCATTTATGATTGTTATCTATTTGTTTTAGCTCTATATTATGTTACTGCACTATCCGGTTTATGCATAACAGTAAAGTTATTATTGAAGAAAAGTTTTGGAGCACTGATTCACCCCTCCCCTCTCAGTACATTAGCTTTCCATATTGGGCCTAACAATTGGTATCAGAGCTTGAATCTTGGAAAAGGTTTTAACTGCCTAAAGAGAAAGATCTTATCAATGGAAGGCAATAAACAATCTCGGAGGATTGTATATCTGCAAGAAGAACTAGATCATGCTAATCAAGTAATTGCAGACATGCAAAGACAAATGCAAAAATATCTAAAAGTAAGAAGAAGATTATCTGATGATTTGCAGGACTCTCAAGTGTTAGTGGAACAAATTGAGACATCATCTAAGAATAGTATATCTGAAGAAACTGAAGAAATTATTGGAGTATTGAAAGAAAAGAACAAAGCACTGGTTGATCAACTGAAAGCAATGAAAAGAGAACATGAACATTTCCGCACATAGATGACTGAAAATCTTGATGCATTGAGGACAATCGAGGATAAAGTAAGAGATCTAGAAAGAGAGAAACAACAACTTGAAGTCTTAGTATCTGATAAAAATTATGAAATCACAAGGTTGACTGGAATTCAACAAAATCTGTCAGATCAACTAGGTTATGCACATCATGAAGCAATTCTGAAAAATGATGAGAATCAAGCATTGAAACTTGAAGTATCAAGGTTGATCGATGAACTTGAAACAGAGAATAAATCCAAAGAAACACTCAAGAAGAGTTATGAAGCATCAAAGATATTGGATGAGCAAATGAATACAAGAAGACCCAACAAAGATGCAGGACTCGGTTACAAAGGAAAAGACTCTACCGAGAAGGGAATCCATACTACCGAGAGAGGAGAATCATCAAAGCAAGTTGGAAACAAGAACAACATCAAAAGAAAGAAGCCTATTTGCAACTACTGTGGAAATCAAGGTCACACTGCCAACATGTGCCAAATCAGAAAAGGTAAGCAACCAAATGTCACTAAGTCCAATGGTTATTGTAACAATTGCAATAAATATGGTCACACATCTAATCAATGTAGGACAAAGTCTGTTAACAATTATCAGAAGGCAAAATTCAAAGGGTTTTGTAAAAACTGCAATAGATATGGACATAGTACCGAGAAGTGTTGGCTTAAGCAAAAGAACTATATGTGGTCTACACACCAAGCAAATTCTAGAGGTTACCGAACTCACACACATCCTTACCGATAGTATTCTGCAGTACCATGGGATTACAATACAAGGATATGTTGTGGATGTTGTGGAAGATATGGACATATAAGTGCCAACTGTTTTATAAGGTTTGGAATGAACAACCGAAGATCATGGAGAAATCCTGGTATGGCATGTTTTCATTGTCACAAAGCTAGACACTTAGCTGGAGATTGCAGAGATCAACCTAGAAAAGACACTGAAGAAATAAAAGACAAATTAAAGATGATTTGGAAAAAGAAGGAAATTGTGTCAAATGAAGAAAGCACCTTACCTACCGAGTTAGGTGCACCTATTCCAAATTAATCGGTAAAGGTATGAAGGGACTGCATTCTCTCAAGGTTAAAATCTTAACAGTTCCTATTTTATCATGTACTTAATTCAAATCTACATAATTAAGATGTATTAGTAAGTTTGAAATTATATCAAAGTCTTTTGAAGCACTATACAGGAAAACTGTCAAGTCGGTGAATATAGGAAACTTGTCTAGTCGGTAAATGAAGGAAGTTTGGTTACTCGGTTAAAACGGAAAAAGGAGAGAAAATCAGTTAAAGAGGAACCGAGTGCATTTAATGTTTTTGACCTAACCCGCACAGAGCCCGATAAGGCATATGGTGTACTTGAAAGCATTTTCGTGGTCATTTACACTTACCATGTTTTCGAGAGAGCAGAGCAAAGTGAATCCAAGGCGATCAAACCTCCTACAAAGAAAATTCAAGGTATTTACATCAATCTCAATGCATTCTTAAGTTGGTTTACTGATCTTATCTAGTTGCCATTATCTGCTAAGTATAAAGAATCAATCGTTTGAAAATCCTGAAACCCTAAGGATCCTTTGCTAGCTTTTATCTGAAATCTACAATGGCGCCCAAGATCCAAGATCCCATAGTTGTCAAGAATGTAGAGAAGCCCTCACTAAAATACTCTTTGACTCCCAAAGGTGCATCTGAACCGGATGATAAAACCACCTTTTCACTCATCTCAGATAGAGTGTTGTTAGTTGAGGATGTGAGATTCTTCACCAAATGTCGTATTGAAGAACTCGGTCATGTTGAAATCAGAGACACCTATGATGAGTTGTGCACAGATGGTAAATTGAATAGCAAGTATGAACACATCAAGATAAAGGGATTAACTGAAGCCCTAACCTATCCCCGTGTGTTCAAACCCCAATGGGTTAAGTTTGTTCTAAGCAGAGTTCACGATGATTTCATGTGGCTAGAAGAGCAACCATTTAAGATTACCAAGGAAATCATTCATCTGATTACCAGTTACCCCATTTATGATCATGCCCGAGCCCAAAAGATGATATCACAGAAGGAATTGATCAGTTTAACTGGAGTGGAATCAGATTGTAGAGAATTGAAACTAAATAATGTCACAGATGAAGAACTTAATTTTTTCGTTAGAGTAATGGGCTACTGTTTCTTCCAATCGGCAAGGGAAAACAGTGTACCCTTTGCAGTAGTAGACCTGGCCTACAAAATTGTGAAAAAGGGAATGAAAATTGACCTATGTGAGGTGTTGCTGAAGATCCTATTTGAAAATCTGAACACCATCAGGAAGCCGAAGAAAAACAACTCAGCTAATACACTAAAGTTTGGATCATTACTGGTATGCATGTTTTTCTATTTTGAAAAATTCTTTCCATCAGTCGGTAAAGTTGTTTGGGAACTACACCGACCAATCACCCATCAGATAAATGACTTCATCAAGAAGTTAGGTGATAATTTCAATGATATTATGGATGACTAATTTAGCAAATTTCAAGAGAAAATGCATAATAGATACCAGATTCCACCCCAACTAGTAGAGAAATACAAAAATGATATATGTTTTGAATTTGACACTGATTACTGTTATATGAATGTTGTGGAACTGAGGACTCAATCTTTGTCACCGATGGGTTACGAGATTGATTTTGACATCACACTACAACAAATTGATGCATTTCTCTCATTACCGAGACATGCTACTGAGCTAAGGTATAGAACCTATGAGGAAGTAAAGGAAAAGGTAAAGATGAGCATTGTAGTACCCAAAGCTACAAGAAAGGCAACAAAAATGATAAAGGAATTATCAGAGAAATTCGGAGAAGACTCTTCCTCTACACTTGTCAAAGGCACCATTACCATTACTGAAGAGGAATCTGAAGCCCAAGAGGCAGTAATAACACTAAGCACTGAATTACCTAAGGGAAAAGTGTTGAAGAGAAAGAAACAGGACACATCAAAGGCCTCACTGACTCCACCTCCAAAGAAACCTAACACAAGAGCATCTATAGCCTCACCGAGTAAGGAAACAAAAAGTGTTACTGCTCCCAAAGTAACAAAGACATACAAGAAATCTACTCGAAGACTCATTTTGGCAAAAGAGTCTAGTGATACCGAATCAGAGGATGCAAGCAAATTTCAGATTGTCAAGAGCAAGAAGGTAAATATACATAGTGTTGAAAACTTATGTGCTAATCTGAAAGAATATGGAGGATTTGGTTCATTCAAATATGTAAAGTATGAAACTAGGAATAATGATGAGAAGAGACAAATTGAAGAAGCTGTCATCTGCACACTTCTAAAATTCTGGTTAGCTCCATTGGAACTAGCTAAGTCACTTCCGAATGAACTTTACTTGCATATTGATAATAGGTGGAAGTATGCAATGGACTCGGAGAAATAGATTAGAGAGAGAAGTCTGGTTCATCTCTTTCCTGACATGTCAGTAGCTGAAATAAAGGAATATCTAACAACCTACAATTCAAAGTTTCTTGTCAAACAAAGAGCTTTAAAACTGATGAATGGGCTGTATATTGAAGTTGAAAATGAGACAAAAGCAGAGTGGCAGGAAATCTTTAAAATCAAGGATGCCAGTGAACAAGCTATAGTTGAAATTGTTGATGTCACTGAGCAAGATCCTGATGTTACCGAGAAAGACCCTGCTAACACCATTCAAATAGATGAAGATGTCATGGATACAGAGACACCGGAACAGGAAATGATAGAAGGCAATGCATATGCAAAACTTGTATCTAGTGAATCAGTATTGGAACAAGTTCAGCCTTATCCACTGGTCAAGCAACCTATCTCAACCGAAACCCCTCATGACACGAAGCAAGGCACCAAAGGTCACAAGTCTACAATAGGAGAAGGTACTACTCAAGAACAGACATCTCAAGCACCTTCTAGCACTACGAATGTTGAAACTGAGACACTGAGTACCGAGACACCAAAGGACTCTACAGAGACACCGGAACAGGAAATGATAGAAGGCAATGCATATGAAAAACTTGTATCTAGTGAATCAGTATTGGAACAAGTTCAGCCTTATCCACTGGTCAAGCAACCTATCTCAACTGAAACCCCTCATGACACGAAGCAAGGCACCAAAGGTCACAAGTCTACAATAGGAGAAGGTACTACTCAAGAACAGACATCTCAAGCACCTTCTAGCACTACGAATGTTGAAACTGAGACACTGAGTACCGAGACACCAAAGGACTCTACAGAGGCTAAAGAAACTGATCAAAGTGTTACCTCTATCGAGAAACCTACCAAGGTTCATCAAGCCTCACAAGCCCTTGTCTTAGTTCCATCGGTGAAACGTAAAGAAAAGAAGATGAAAAAGCATAGTTTTAAAGTTGATTTGTCAAAACCAATAGTTTTGCCCAATGTTGACATATCAAAATTGAAGGGGCAAGCACTCATTTATTTTGGTGAACTATGCAAAGCAAAGGCCGAACAAGAGAAACAAATGGCCATTCAAAAGAAAAAGAAAGTACTTCAGAAGGTAAAAGAACTCTTAATAGATATGCTACCTGAAGCTACAGTATCCACTGATGCAGCCATCCACATTCAACTAGATGAACTCCTAACAAAGATAGAGACATCTGGGGTGGATGCATCAGAGTATTTGAGCAAGCTAAAAGAAAAAGAGCTCACTGCAAAAATGATAGAAGAGGTATAGAAAGCTATATCTATTGGCAAGGTTAAACTTGTCAAATTTATTGCTGAGTTGACTCCTCAACTCAAGCACATTCTTTATTTATTTCAGAAACTCTGCACATTTCCTTTATTCATTAAAGACATTAAGAATAAAACAGAGGCAATTGAGAAAGGGATCACCGATCTCTCAAGCAAGTTGACCACAGAGCCAAATTCAGTTCAGAATTTTTATACAAAGCTACAAAAGCTCATGGCTCAACAATTGGACCTAAGAAATGAAGAACACAAGATCCAGATGGACATAATGACACTTCAGACATTATTCCTTCCTCATCTTTCATCCGTCCAAGAACAGATCAACCGAGCCACCTCCTTATCTAGTACACAAGAAGGAAGCACTCTAGATGGCTTAATATCATTATTGGCTGATATTCAAGCACATAATTCTTTAATGGACAGTGTAAAGAATGCCCTCTCTGTCGCTCTCACCAAAGCTCGAACCATGTACAAATCCATTTTTGACCAGTTCCCACCCCTGAAGGGTAATTAAGTTTTGATGTTTGTCAAAAAGGGGGAGTAATATGTTATAGTATTAGAGGAGTGATACAGTATTGGGGGAGTGTAGCATAAATCAAACAAAAGGAGTATAGCATACAGGGGGAGTATACCAAGCAGAGCAAGTAGAGTATCCAAGAGCAGTGCACTGAGTAGTATACAGTACAGTAAGCAAAGCACACAGAATAGACCACCAAGCATGCAAAATCAGAGTTTTGTACAGTATATCGATAAGGGGAGTATATCTAGATATATTATATTATTGACTATTGTATATACTGTCAGCATAGTCAAATTTTGCAAGTATATAGATTATTGAGTTATAACTTTGAAAGTAGTTTTTGTCAAACATCTCAACTAATGTCAAAAGGGGAGATTGTTACTACTTATCAAGTTGCCATTAGTTTCATGTCAAAGTTATTCTATATACTCTAGTCGGTTATCTCTACCGAGATATTCAGTCGGTATGCACAGTCTAGTCGGTTATTGAAGAAAGTAGTCTCAAAATGTAGTATACACCGAGCTGTCTACCGAGTATCATTTCATGTCTACCGAGCAGCAAAGATGACACATTGAGTTGATATACACCGAGTTAAACGTGTTACTAGATTCATTGAACCTGGACATACATATGAAAACGTGTTACAAGATCGAGGCACATCTAATCGTTATCACATTGGAAATTGCACTTAAAGATTGTGTATGATTTTAAGGTCATCTAACCAATGAAATAATTTGCATGGTTATTCATTCGATAAATCATATTTGTAAGATCGAAGCAATGAATGGATCACCATCATAAGAGATCTATTTATACAACATGAGTTAAAAATTAAAAAGTGTGTGTGTGCATGAGTGTAAGAAGACTGTTACAGAGACACAAAGGTCACCGAGAAGGTTTTCAGAGAACAGTCGAAGAACAGAGTAAACAAGAGGGTTTACCGAGCTACTATATGGGTTACCGAGGTATGCTATAAGCAAGGTAACTTATTCTGAGCACATAGAATCTGCTATAACATTCCAGATGTAAAGTTGCAGATATTTGTAAAGATTTTATTGTAATATTTTGAAGTTGTAAGAGAAACCTTTAACAGGGTAAAAGACTCTAATCAAGTCTATAAATTGTAAAGCCTCTAACCATGTGTAACATTTAGATGAAATGTTGTGAAATCCTTTAGCAAGGTAGATCTAATAGATCTTGTTACTCCTAACAGGGTAAGCTATCAGAAATAGCTAAACATGTAGCACTAACCGAGCACTCTTTATTATTGCAGTAGTGAATTTGTGGGTGCCATGCCCACCACAGTTTTTCTCTCTAACCAAGAGTTTTTGCGTAACCAAAATATATGTGTTATGGAGTGAATCATGTATGATTGTTATCTATTTGTTTTAGCTCTATATTATGTTACTGCACTATTTGGTTTATGCATAACAGTAAAGTTATTATTGAAGAAAAGTTTTGGAGTACTGATTCACCCCTCCCCTCTCAGTACATTACCTTTCCATATTGGGCCTAGCAGCCATGCCTAAGGAGAGGCCAAGCCTTGAGCATACCAAAGATGGTGTGGGGGAAGGCCGCGGACCATTCAAGTTTGTTGGTGAACCAGATCCAAAATTTGTGAGAAAAGGGGCAATTAAGAAGGATATGATTGGTGTCTTCCTCGTCTGCCTCACAAAGAGGACATCTACTAGGGCCCTCATACCCGATTCTTATAAATTTGTCTGTAGTTAGGAGCTTGTTCTGAACCGCAAGCCTGGAGAAGATACCTACCTTAGGCAGACAGTATTTATCCTAGCAAAGTTTCAAGGGAAGCTCAATCTTAGGTCTTATAAACGATTTGGAGATGAGAGAGTACCCATCCTTGGAGTTGTATTCTCTCTTAGGGTGATATCCCAGACAAGCTTGTCCTCATTTTGACCTAGGGAAATGTTCCTTGATTTAATAATTACCATAAGTTTTTGTTTATCCCTTACCGAAATATCCTCATCTTCCTTCTCGATCCACCACCAACCAACCCTATCCTCTGAAGGGGAGATATAGTTGTTTAACAGGGGTCCTCTATGAGATTCAAGAAGGATACAAGTAGCACCAAAGTCATGGATACTATCAATAGCCTTATATCCACCCCATGAATCCGACTAGAAAAGAGCTTTATCCCCAGACCCCAAGTTCCAAGTAAGTCTGTCTGAGATAATCCTCCTGCAGTCTATCATAAAATTCCATAGGTAGGACCCTCTGGGAGGGTTGGTTTCTTTGAATATTTGGATAGGATTCCCTCCATTAAGGTATTTGTGGTGCAGCAAGCGAGCCCATTTGAGGTGGGGGGATTTGAACATCCTCCAGACCAACTTGGCACCCAAGGCTTTGCCCTGATTGCGAAGGTTTTTAATGCCAACTCCTCCTTCTTCTTTAGGTTTGCATATCTTGTCCTAGGATATGAGTGATATTTTACGATTGTCATTAGCACCTTGCCAAAAGAAAGTCCTGAGATGCTTATTGAGCTCTACAAGATTAGAAGAAGATAAATGTTGACAGGAGAGCTAGTAAATGGGCATAGCTGACAAGACTGATCTAACCAAGGTTGCTCTACTAGCAGATGAGAGCCATTTTCCTTTCCAGGTGTTAATCCTGGACTTGATTTTATCTACCAAGTTGTCCCATAATTTTGAGGGTCTTCTACCCTTGTCAAGGGGAATGCCTAGGTATTTGCAAGGAAGAGTTCCTTCACTAATCTCCAGGACATTGCTGATCACTTTTCCTAAGGAGGGGTCTATGTTGAACAAAAAAACTACTGACTTGGCCAGATTCACCTCTTGACTCGAGGCTAGCATATAGGAATTAAGGATACCTTTGAAGGCTCTTGCTTCCTTTACACTTCCCTACCCAAAAAGCATCGTGTTGTCGACAAATTGCTGGTGCATAAAGGGAGGGAGGCCACCGGTAATGGGGATTCCTTGCATCCCACCTTCCTCTTTGGCCTTAGAGATGGATCTACCTAGGGCTTCGACAATGATGATGAAGAGGAAGGGAGACATAGGATCTCCTTGCCTGAGCCCTCTTGAGATGTTGAAGAAACCTTCTGGAGAACCATTAACCAAGACCAATAATTTGGGAGTGGATATACATTCAAAGATTAGGTTGATCCAAGATTTGGAAAATCCAAAGGCCTCCAAGCATTTGCATAGGAAGCACCAATCAACTTTGTCATAAGCTTTGCTTATGTCTAATTTGACTAGCATACTTGGGGCCCTATTGAGCTGGACCAAATGAATGGCTTCTTGGGCTATAATAACCCCATCATAGATTGATCTATCTGCTATGAAGCCGGTTTGTTCTTCACTAATGATAATGGGTAGAAGATTCTAGAGTCTAGCTACTAGGGTTTTGGTTAAGAGTTAGTACAAAGTGTTGCAAAGGGCTATTGGTCTGAAGTCATTAAAGCTTTCAGGATTCTCTTTTTTGGGAATGAGAGCTAACAAGGTATTGTTGATTTCTTTAAGAATCTTACCAGAGTTCCTAATACCTTCTAAGGCGTTCATGATCTTCGTCCCCATAAAACCCCAACATTTTTGGAAAAAGCTAGTGGGAAAGCCAGCCGGGCCCGAGGCCTTATCGGGATTCATCTTCATAAGGACAGATTTAACATCCTCCTCAAAGAATTTATTTGACAAGATTTTGCTTTGGTCATCATTAATAAGTTTTGGAAGATTCTTGATAATATTGAGTTGGCCTCTGAGGTTGGAGCCTTCAAGATTGTTTAAGATTTTATCAAAAAACCTTGTTGCCTCGAAGGCAACATCATCCGGTTCAGACAGGATGGAGCCCTGGCAATTCTTAATATTAGAAATTCGATTGACCCAACGCCTCTTCTTAGTACTATTGTGAAAAAAATTAGTGTTTCGGTCCCCATCACTCAACCAAGTCTCCCTCAATTTTTGTTTCCAAAAGATCTCTTCATTTGAGAGTGTCTTTTCATACTCAGAGAGTAGAGCCTTTTCTTTGAGGAAGAGATGTTCATCCATCCCCTTCTCAAGAACCTCAATGTTAACATTCTTAAGATCATTTTCTATTAGGATTTTTTTATCAAAAATATTTCCAAAATTAGTCTTGTTCCATTCTAAGAGCTTCCTTTTGATAAGCTTTAACTTGCTTGTGATAATAAACATCTTTGAACCAGAGAAAACAGAGCTTTTCCACTAGTTCTCAATTAAGTTTAAAAAGTTATCATCTCTGAACCACATGCTCTCAAATTTGAAGGGACATTTTTTAGGGGAGTGGTCAGATAATAGTATTAGTTGGAGTGGGAAATGGTTAGATCCTTCTAAAGGGAGGAGTTTTGCATTCAGGGTAAAGTTAAGCTCCAAGAGCTCTCCATGGATAAAGAACCTGTCTAGTTTCTCAACAATGTTATAGAAACCAAGCCTTCTGTTGTTCCAGGTGAAGGCATTATCTGTCGCCTAGATTTCCAACAGGGAGTTCCTATTGATCCAATGATTGAAATCTACAACCACTGGAGGAAGTTTGTTGCTACCTCCTCTTTTGTTAGCTAAATCCATTAGGTTTTTATGTCAAAGAAACCCTGGGCTTCGATGACCTTTTTTCCACCGAAACACTTCTTCCATCAAAATCATCATGCCCTATCGATGAATGGATCTATTGTCTCACGGAAGCCTTTCTTTATCCTCCCTTATCATCTTCCACCGATAAAGGTGCATCGGTGAAACCATGCGTATCGGAGGCATGCCTTTTAGCGTCCTCGATACCTATTTCCTCATTGATATCTTTATCGATGTAGCTTCCTTTTGTCTAATTGACATTATTCTTTTGATGAGAACTTTCCTTTCAGTGAGCCCTTTTTATGCTACACCAATGGTATTATCTCCTCGAAGACCTTTTCCCGTCAATGAAAACCATCTTCGCTCTCCTCGTTATCTTTTGACAATGGAATTTCTGTCTTCGATGAGTCTTTTCTAAGGTTCATCGCCGCTCTGCCAGGGTAAGTTTTAAGACTAAAAGGAGGCAAGACCTTACATTAATTAGCATAGGTATATAAATGTGCTGGCATATCTCACTCCCGAATATATGTGATCACGGATATATAGGTATTTTTATTTATGTATATATTGCCTTCTTTTAGGACTAACACTTACTGAGCTATCCTCGTCTCTATTTTACCTTTTTCGGTCCCCTATCTTCTTGATGTTTTGTCTCTTGTTTTGTTCTTAAGAAGCTTTCAGGCTTCAATGTCTCTAGGTTGCTTTAACTTAGCTTCGTAATATTGTTAAGCTGTGTATATTCTTTAAGATGGTAGCTCCCCGCGGTCTCTTTGCAGACATACTTATGGAATTTGCCTTGTTAATATTTATTGAGTTTAAGCTCTCCAATGGGTAATCACTCTTGCATTATGTTCTGTAGATTTTTTGAGACTAATATTTTGAGCTGTGTATCCTAACAAGGTGACCATCCAAGCAGGTATGATATATTGTATAAGTTGACCTATTTGGTTTTCCTTTTCCTAACATTCTGGTGAGAGATTTTCTCAAGATTTTGTGCAGCATATGGAGCAGAGCATGCTTAACCCTATGTTTCAGGAATAGCAAAAACTTTCAACCACAAATGGCAGCAACACCCCAAGAAATGTGCAATCTGATGCTCAACCTTACACAGAGGATTTCTTCAGACAATCTTCATTATTTTGGACAAGTTCCCCTTGTGATCTTGTATCTCCATTTTGTATCGCATTCTCAATTTTTTTCTAATCCTTGAGGGATCTGGGCTAGACCAGTGGTTTTCTTCCCTCCATTCTTTCCTACCAATGCCCATACCAGATGGAGGTGTAAATGTAATTCTATCTATTTTTTAAAATTAATAAAATTCTTTGGCCTCGGCCTTTTATCGATAAAAAAAAAATGATATATATGGGAGAAATAGAACAACTATATGTAATAAAATAGTTGCACATATAACTACATATAATAGAAATGTAATAATTACATTGAGATTCCTCACTTAGTTAGAACAATTGTAACTCCAAGTTGAAATACCAAGTTCTGAATCCTAATCTCCTTAATCATAAACATTAAATAATTGGAGAACAGTCCATATTGACCTCACACACATATGACTCCATCATATTGTGTTTTGACCCTTGGAAGGGTATAATTCTTGATCTTAGGCTCGTAAAATCATTGGACAAAATTTCATATTGATTTCAACACCAAACCCTTACCTGTCTCCAAAAATATCAAACTTCACAATATATAAATTCTTTAAATCTATCGGCATGATCAATGAAAACAAAAAAGAAAACAAGAAAATAAAGCTAAAAATTCTTCTCATGCAACACCTCATCTGAAAGTGAGAAGCTAGCTTGAGATGATGGAAATTCTTCAAACCTTTGATTCCACCAGCCTCCAAAAGTGAAGGCTCATAGTACTAATACATTATTAGGACCAAAAAAAGAATCATTAACAAAAGCTTCATAATATGATAAATCCTCACCCTAAATTTAGATTAAGTTACCTTCATTTGATTGATCTTTGATTTTTCCTTTAAGAAGATCATTGGTTTGAATTCTATAAAATCATATTATCTGACCCTTTATCTTATAGTAAAAACATGCATTTTTTCTTTTGTTTTTACTTGACTATTTATTAGCCTTTGTGAATATAGTTCTTTCTCCTATTGAGGATCATCTTCTATATATTCTTTTGTCATTTTTTATTCTACTAGAAGTGTCAAAATCATATCTTTTAAAGTTTTTGAAATTATTTTTATTGTATTTTGAAGACAAGATACTTTTAGCATCGTTATCATCTACTAGAGCCTTAACTTCTTCTAGATACCTAATGACAAGACTCAAATTAATTATATGATTTGACATTGTAATTTCATCTTCTATTTTGAACCTAAACAATGGTAGTTGACATTGTAATTTCATCTTCATGGACAAATATCTACTGATGATTTATCCAAATCTATATGATGTAGTTTAGAGTGATAATTAAGAAAGACCAATAATAACCTTGGTTTTATCATCTCTACTATTCGAATCCAATAGCTTATTTTCATCTATAGGTGCCTTTTCCTTTCCACTTATTATTTCCCATAATATTTTATTCATTAGTTTCATTTGTATTTTAATTCATCATACATGAAAATTGAATCCAGAATATTTTTCTAATGGAATCTCCATAAAAATAAATACAATTTGTATCACTCCAAAAAAAATTCTTATGAAGAAACTACACAAATCTCTAATATTATTTACTATCAAATAACCTAAAGTACTCTTACAGGCAAGAAAAAAAATCAGCATATGATCTTTGACAACCTCTTTTCTTTGATACACCTCACCATCATTGTGTAGCTATGCAAAATGTTGTCAAATACTCTCTCCTAAATTTTTCATTCACTAGTGTACCATGCCACCAAGAGGTAGACCTATTATAGTCATTCTACTTTAAAATTTCTAGTATCTAGAGGGAGTGAACCAATAAAATAGCATGTTGGAAAGAAACATATGTATTTGGACACAAAATCAAGTTTTAATATAACTATTACTTCCAAACTCTTTCACCTATCACAAACCTTAAAAAAAATCATAAGGAAGAGAATTTGAAATATCCAGTTCAACCAAGTAAACAAAGTAATAAAACAAACCAAATCTTGTTGTTAGAAACTCTTATAACAAACTCTTCTATTGATCAATATTCATCACATGAGACACAAACATTCTTTAGCAATGAATGTGATTTTGCATGCCCTTCTTTGTCTTCAAATGTCTTAATAATCCTTCACATAGGTATGTTAAAATCTGCAACAACTTCAATTTGAAAACTAAAACCTAGACTTTGTTTTCCCAACCTATCTTCCTTCTCATATAACTAAATGAAGCAAAAGATAAGGACAGATCTACTTTCCTATGCACTAGTTAGATCAGTGCATAAGACACACACCTCTACCTATGTGCATCGCCACATAATACATTTGTTATCTTCTAGAAAATTAGAAAACCTTCTATTCTACCATAAATATCATTAATCTATCAAACAAATAGAAATAGAGATCAAAAAATAAAACTTATATTATTCTTCACGGTTGCAAATATTTTGTCTCCATACAAAACAACCTTCAACCAATGCCTTCATGCCATTTTTTAGTGCTTTGATACAAAAATGAGAGAAAGCAAGGATGTGATGTTCGAGATTTACTAGGAATGTAATTTGTTGACAAAATGATGATGCTAATTACTAGATGAATAAATGGATCTAAATGATTTCTAGATTATTGGACATAATAACAATAATTGAAAGTTAGATTGCTAATCTATTTTGATAGAATGATGACAAGAAAATTAGATTGCTAAAATGACTGGACAAAGTAACAATGCATAAAGTTAGATTATCCCCTCCATGGCATGGGCACACCAAATCTCTTTCCCCTGAAGATCCGAAGATCTAACATACAAACCAAGGAAATTTTTGTCTCTACAATGAATAGTACTCAAGGGGTGGCTTCAAATGTCTAACCTCCTGCACCAGCAAGTAGAGGGTTTTTGGGATACTAAAACACTGGTTCGTGCGTATTTTGGATAATTTTGGAGATAGGAATTATTGTATGAGGTTTATTTTTTATTGGGCCATTTTTGTGATTATACCTATTGTATGAAGAGAAACTAACAATTCCAATTACCTTCTCTAAAATTGTCTGATAATTGTGTCAAGATCAAATGATTTATTTATTGCAGCCAAAACAAGAACATGCTCTCCATTTTTAGACATCAATCCATCTCAATGAAACATGTAAACTCATTCTTTATTTTTCTCATGGCTTCAAGCTCTCCAACTCATGTTGTAGTTTCCACTACCTTGATTGACCTATATGTAAAATGTGAAAGCCTCAAAGAAATGTAGTCTTATGACCTATTTGAGAAAATGCCTCAAAAAATGTGGTCTTATGGCTTGCAATGATTGCAAGATATGCACAAAATAGGTTTGTTGAAAAAGCTTTAGAAACTTTCGATCAAATGCAATTGGAAGGTGTAAAGCTAGATTCAACAAACTTAGCCAACATCCCCCTACCTCTGATAAAATGGGAGCTTTGGAATATGGTATGGACATCCGTCAATGAATAATGATGGTGTTTTAGAATTGTGAAGGCTAAGAAAGAGAACATGAGGAAAGATGCAACATTTCTTGGTTTATTTTAAAATAAACAAAATAAACTAGTCAAGATTAGGAATGTGTTAGATAATATAGATCAAGTAATGGCTCTTGAGGAAGAGAGACCTACAATTCACAAAGATCCTAGTGTGCTTGTGAGGCCTTGTGTTAGGCTTAGGAGTGAAGAGTCAAACGAAATATTACAAGGTGTTGAACAAATTGATAGTCAACAAACCAAGAGGAAAAATATCTCAAAGGAAAACAAAACGTGGGTCCTTGTATCCTCTAGCTTGGTCCTTGTGGAACAAAGACTTGTTGATATTCCTTAAAGTATACATGTCATCCAAGTAGTCCTCCTATTTAAGAAGTTCAATGTTAAGTGTAGAGAGACCTCTTTTTCGATAGATATTGTCATATCCAATGGATTTAAAAATAATTTTTGCCTTTATGGGGTAATTATCATAAAGTTCTCTCAACTCTACTTGGACACAATAATGTTGCTCTCATTGTCAAAACAAAAGGAGCCCTTTTGGACATAGAATCACAGAAGGATAATTTGCAAACTAAAACGTAATGCATCCCTGCATAAAAAAGTGGACCTTATGATTACCAATCGAGGGTAGGCACTAGTATAGGTATTGTACATACAATGCACGAGTAGAAGAGATCTACATCACCAATCCTCTTAAAATGCTAGCCACTTATAAGCTCTTGTAAATCATCATGCACAATAACTGTATGCTTTCTTTATAGCCATTAATATAAGGGTAGTTTGAATGATGTTCATAATTACACCCATTATACTAGGGCACTAGGAAAGCCTTTTTCTACATCACTATTATAACTACTTGTTACTTATTGAATGAAAGGTAAAATGTTCATTTTGCAAACTAGGGTGTTGTACAAAAAAAAAAATTATAATTCATTAAATATAACATCCAATTGATATATATCCCATGCATTCATTGCATTAGAATTTGATATCATTAGGACAACATAGGAATTTGCATGGCCACTTGAAATCTCCAAAATAATTGTTTAGCTCAATAGTTTTCTTTAGAAGAAAAAGAGCAAGTTGCTACCCAAACTAGGCACAACAAACTCTTCCAATGTCTCTTAATACTACTAAGCCAAGATAACAAAGGTAAGAAAATTCTTAAAGATCAAAAGTGCAAAGGTCATTTCCATAGTAAAAGATTGAAACAACATATCAAGATCAAAATTACAAGTGTGAGGATCACTTGCTGGCATTTTGCATTAAGATTGCATTAATGATGTGTTGTCATTGATGTCAATTGAACCGGTAATGGTATTTATGATATTATTGATGTTATTGTTGATGTTATTGCTATTGTCTTGTAACCGGTAGGATGAACTTTGTGGAAGATGTTGTAAACTGGTATGAAAGTTTGTAAGTTGAACCGGTAAACCGGTGTATAAGGTTAAACCCTTTCTATGTTATGTAACCAGTAAACCCTACCAGTTATTTTTGTTAAACCCTAACCGATCAAAGTTTGTTGGTTTAAGACCCGATGTTGATCAGTAATGATGGTGACACGTGTGGTCATTGTATGAAGATGAGTTCAAGTTATTTCAATGTGTTTGATTGTCTAGGGAAGGAGAAAAGTGGATTGCATCTAATGCATAGCGTGTAATGAGTTACAAGTCCGATGAAGCGGTGATCATGGAGCAGTTGGAATTTTAAGGTTGATGAAGTTGTTTTATTTTGGTGTTGGCAAAAAAGTTGGCAGAAATCAGTTGAGTGTGAAGTTGCCTAACCGAAGAATGAATTTGTAGTTTGAGTAAAGGCAGATTGAAGCTTAATAAGGATCTGATCAAGCAAATGTGGTGCTATTCAGACAGATCAAGAAAACCTGTTGTTTTCTAACAATCACAACAGAATTGAAATCCCCTAACAAGCTTCGTTACTTCATTAATCCTCTAATAAGATGATCCATTAGCTTGGATTCTCAAACCCTCTATCGAGGTTACTCCCAACATGGTATTTTTCTTTTCATCAAGGCATTTTTGTAAATCCCTTAACCGAGTGATTCCTAACAGAATCAGTTCTTAATAGGACTTATTATAAAAGCTTTAACAAGCTTGGCTCCTAACAGGGCAAAATTCAGAAGAGTTCAGATAGCTATCCTTGTGAGTCTCATCTCACCATGGTTTTTACCTATTTAGTTTTTCCACGTATAAATATTTGTGTCAAGTGGTGAATAATTTTGTGGTTATGGTCTTATTTGTTGATTTGATTAAATACCTAACTATTCTAATAAGGCATGATAACTAGAAGCAATGAGAGATGAATATGTTGACATATGATTAAGCATTTTGATGTTTACAAGATTGAAGTTGTTTACTGTTAAATTGCTATAATAGTTAAACCAGTAATCTTAAGAGATATTATCTTGACAGAGTTATTTTGTTGATAAGTTTATTTTGAGTTTGAGATTTTGTATCAGTTTTTTAGTTTACTGATTCAGCCCCCCCTCTCAGTAATCAACTGGATACTTATTCTTTCATCATATCATTAATTTGTATCAGAGCATCTCAGGTCCTCTTAGATCTCTAAACCTAAAAACTTGAGGAAAAGATCCTGTAGATCATGATGAAGAAAGAAGGTCCTAAGTTCAACAGAGAGAACTATAGAATCTAGAGCGACAAAATAAAGATTTATATCAAGAGTCTTGGTAGTTAGTATTGCGAGCATGTAGAAACTAAGTATATTGCACCTACTAGAACTCAGACTGATGATCAGAATAAAGAACGGCAAGAGAATAATCAAGAATTAGAGGCTATTATAAGTTCCATGTCTGATGATGAATATGTAGATGTCCATGGTCTTGAAACTGCATATGAAGTATGGAAAAAACTTGAGGAGATTTATTGCGGTGATGAACATGTTAAGATTGCTAAAGAGGAGAGTTTAAGAGGAAAGTTTGATGACATGAGAATGTCTGAAGGTGAGAATATCTAGCAGTATGGTCAAAGGATAAAAGAAATAGTCAGTGAAATAAAGAGCGCGGGAGGGAAAGCAGAAGATGCCACAGTGATCAGTAAGGTACTAAGAACCTTGCTACTGGTCTATGCTATTCGAGTTGTAGCTATTTAGGAGCTGAAATCCATTGACAAAACAAAGGTAACTCTTGACTCTATCATTGGCAAATGTATTGCTTTTGAGTTAAATGGCTATGATGGTAGTGTACAGAAATCAGAATCTGCATTCAGAGCTTATGTCTCTAACCCATTAGTGAGAAGTAGAGATACCGGCCATAGCTATGAATCAAGATCCAGCAAAGATACAAATGATGAAGACAATTTAGTGGAGCTTGAAGCATTGCTGGAAAAACAACTGCCTAGAGGCACTGACAAATACAGAGGTAAGCTACGGTTGAAATGTTTTGCATGCAACAAGATTGGTCATATAGCAGCTAATTGCCCTAATAGTGAAAATGAACACAAGAGAGACAAATTCAAGAATTATAAGGGTAAAGGCAAGAGAGATTGTCTTGTAGGTATTAACAGTGGTATCACATATGATGAATCTGATGATGAAGCTAGTGAAGATATTATGTTTGTGGCTATTAAGAAAGAGATATCAGACCAGAAGGCTTTAGTGTCTAGGATGGATAACTCTGATGATTGGATCATTGATAGTGGTTGTTCACATCATATGACTGGTGATTGGAGAAAATTTCTTTCCTTGAAATAATTTAATGGCGGTGTTGTCATATTTGGCAATGACTCACCATGTATGGTTAAATGTAAGGGAGTTATTTCTCTTAATGGGAAGAGCAATGTTGCCGATGTCTATTGGGTTGAATTTCTAAAGCATAATCTTTTGAGTGTGGCACAACTTAATGACAAAGGATACCCACTGGAGTTTAAAAATGGTATATGCAAAATATTTGACAACAAAGGTGAATTGATTGCAATCAAGAAACAAACTAAAGGTAATCTATTTCATCTTAATCCTAAAGTTAGCAATTGTTTGATTGCAAAGATAGATGATAGCTAGCTTTGGCATAGAAGATTTTTTCATATAAACTTTGTAACAAGAAGAGGTCTACCTCAGCTAGACAAACCGATTAATGCTCTTTGTAAAGAATGTCAGTTAGGGAAGATGACTTATTCTACTTTCAAGAGCAAGTCCTTCTCAGTGGAGCACGTGTTAGATTTGGTTCATACAGATCTATATGGACCAATAAGGACAAGAAGTATTCAAGCTGATAGATATTTCATGCTCTTCATTGATTACTATTCAAGGATGATGAGGGTCACATTCTTGAAGGATGAGAATGAAGCTTTTGGTAAATTCAAGGCATTCAAGGCCTTGTCTGAGAAAGAGAGTGGCAAAAAGATAAAATATCTGAGAATGGATCAAGGTGATGAATTTACTTCTGAGGAGTTCACTAAGTATTGTGATAAGAATGGTATGAAGTGGCAGCTTTCTGCACCAAGGACACCATAGCAGAATGGTATAGCAGAGAGGAACAACCTATCAGTGGTTGAAGCTGCTAGGACAATGTTGATACAAAGAGGTGTAGTGAGAACATTTTGGAGAGAAGCTGTAAGTATAGTTGTCTACACAATGAACCGGGTTCTGGTGAAAAGAGGTAAGGACAAGACTCTATTATCACTGTTTAGAAAATGGGGTGTTTTTGTCTCATAGTTGGCTAAAATTCTGCAAAAATATGCTTGGCATGGCCTTGTTGCCTCTGTGTTGTTTGGTCAAAAGAGGGTTTAAGGTTTTTGAAAAGATTTAACCCTTCATATGTTTGAAAACCCTCAGGTTATATTCTCGCATTACTTTTTCCACTTAAGGAGGGATCAGTTTATCATGAAAAGTGTCCCCCCCCTATAGGTTTTCCCTAGGCGGTCTTTCTAATGTTCTCAAATATTACGCCTTTGCCTATGTATTGTTTTAATTTTGTCGGGCTTCTTAACTATCGTACAAGTTAAATCTCATTCTACAGTGTGCGTTGGTTTGCTGAGAGAAGACGCTTGTGGTTTATGTCTTCATGAAGTAGCGAAAGGCTTGGCGGGTCCCAGAGGCAAGCGGTTCCATTAGATAAAGGACGATCAGTTCAGAAGAGATCAACGATTGGTGTTGATTCGCTAGCCAAAAGATGCATGTGTTTTACCTTTTGCAAAGTAGCGAAAAGGTGGAGGGCCCGAGCAAGGTGACCACAGCAAGGGTAACAGGCGAGCGGGTTTCTAAGATCTAACGGTGGTCATGGTTACATGAAAAGGAGTTGCCTGAGATTTAAGGTCCGCGAAGTAGCGAAAAGGTCTGTGGGCCCAAAGGATAGGCAGGTCGTAGTTTTAAAGACCGATTAAGTCAGAGTTAATCAGACGGTTGTCATGGATTCGCAGCCTCAAGTCAAGCGAAGGTTTAATGTTCATGAAATAGCGAAATGACATCACAGTATGGACGGATTGCTTCATGGAAGGAATTGGTGACTCGCAAGAAAAACACGTGGTGGCTTTAGAATGGAACCCGATGGAATTATCTAAGCAAACAGCCGACTACCATGTGGCATTTATTCATCAATGATGAAACAAAGGCAAGTGGTTTCTGAGTTGGGAGCCCACTTTGAAGGTTTGAGTGTGTTAAATGTTGTACATCTCGGGGTGGATCCAACGGTTGTTGTTGTTTCGCAACCCGAAGATGCCTGCAGTTTATGTCTTCACGAAATGGCGAAAACCATTAGCCGTTATGGTTGAGTGTAGTTAGTTAAGAAGACGGGCGGTCACTGTAAGAAGTAAAGATCAAGCAAGTAGATGACGATCTAATGGCCGACATTGTTTTGTGTGGTGAAAGTGCGCAAGGTTTAGTGTTCACGAAATAGTGAAAAGAAGGTAGGGCCCATCACTAATGTAGAGGGACCGGAAGGAATAAAGGTAGTGCAAGTTCCAAGGATCCGATGATCGTTGTTGCTTCACGAAAGAAAAGCTACAGGGGTTTTAAACTCTGCGAAGTGGCAAAACAACTAAAATAGAGAAAGACTCAGAGAACTTGTGGTCCGTTGAAGCCTATTTTTGAATTCGATTTTACCAATTAAATTCTGAGGTGATGGCCGAAGCATGCGGGATTAATTTCTCCATTCAATTCCAATGTGCCGTATTAAGGTCCGCATCAATTGAATATTGGTACCATTTCGACAAGTTTGTTGCAGAGGAGCTGGTGCAGAGTGAGTTTCTTCAGGCGAATAATGAGGTTTTTTCTGTGTTTTCTTTGCTAGTTGCATTCTGAGAATCAGTGTTGCTTCTGTGAATTGTTTCATTAGAGTTTTATGCAAATCTCAATTGATATAATTGCATTAACGGCATGGCACCAAGAAGGGAGTTAATAGGAAAGGTAAACTACCAAGATAGGAATATATGTGACAACTTTCTGGAACAACTAACTATGTCTACCAATGTCGGGGCCAAAGAAAAAGAATTGGTGTCGAAGAACCCTTGTTTAAGAATTGGGGATGGCCTATATGACAAAGGTAATTGGTTAAGGGATCCACAAATAGGGATGTCAGGTTTAGGACTATTCAAGGTAGGTTTTGGTCAGAGACATTCCCTTGCCCCTTTAAATAGTATATGGGAATTGGATGTGGGGAAGCTTATAGTCCCTGGGGTCTTCATGGATGTAGATTTTTTGACTCTGATTGCACAAATTTTTGACCCTGTAGCTAGATGTATCAGGAATGTGAAGGGATCAGCCCTGACTGAAATTAATGATGATGAATTCAAAAGAGTGTTTAAGCTCAGTGAGGCTTAAAATTTGTTAGAGCCTATTGATTTTGAATCACTAGCCCAGGTTTATAATGCACAAAGGGATCACCTTAGGAGTGACCCACTGAAAGAGTTTTTTGTTAAGATAGGAGGGTTGACTGTTGTAGGCCCCAGCACCATGGAACCTTTCTCCCTGAATTTGTTTACTTTAAGAGCTAAGGGCATGTATTGGGCATTTTGTCAGATTTTTGGAGAAGATGCTGAGAAAAACATGCCAACCCATTATATGTTGATGATTTCATAGATTCTAAACCCCTATCTGGCAATAACATTTGACTATACACCTTACCTCACTGATGCAATTCATGCAGGGCTCGTAGGGATAAAAAATGGTAAGGTGGATAGACCATTTGTATGGTATTCTCTTCTAATGCACATGTTTTTGTTCAAGGGTGCTGATTATTTTGCAAAAGAAATGGATTTGGTCAAGGTGAAAGATAAGGAAGAGATGCATGTTCAACTTTGGAGTACTATTTTGTCCAGGGATAGGGAAGATGCCAATTACCTAAAGTTTGATAGATGCTTTGCATCTAAAATCAGGATTCTTTTGTGCATAGAAAACCTTAGGATCCTTAAGGCTCTTTTAGAATTCCTCAGGCCCAAGGAGTTTGCTGAGGGTATTAAAATTGTTCATAATTGGGGAGATATGTATTTGTACCCTGTTTCTACATTTTTCAGAGTATATGGTTTTAGGGGCACTCCATATTTATTGCCTTATCAAGTCCTACTAAAGATAGAAATTGCAGAAGTCTTAAGGCAGATTGGAGGTGTGCAAAAGGCAGAGCTGACAAATAGAGGTAAAGGGACTATTTTCCCAACTATTACCATGGCCCATCATTTTGTGATCACCAAAGGTGGCTGGAAGTATATTGAAGAATTCCTTAAACCATATAGATTTTCAACTGTAGTTTCAAGATTTGCAGACCCTGAAGACTTTTTCAACATGTTTAGAAAAAGAGAAGTTTGTAAAGGTAGGCCTCACCAATTTCAATTCCCTGAAGATTTAATTAGGAATGAATTCAATTTGGATGAGAAATAATTGAGGAAATAGAAATGGGTTGCATATAAAGGGCTCTTGACTTCATTCATCAGTTTGATAGCAGTTATGACCCTCTTTCTAGTTTCAATCCCTTTGAGGAAAAAATAAAATTCTTAATTCTTTATTTTGAAGACCTCATGATAACTTTGAAAGAAAAGGGGGAGGCTATAATGAGAAATGATACTAACAGGGTTAAATTGGTTCTGGCTAAGCCTGCCTTTACTAAGGCTATCCCACCAAGTGATTATGTAATGCACAAGAAATCAAAATATAGTGTGATGATGCCAGTGACTGGTGAGCCTTCTACTTCAAGAGGAAAAAAGAGCAATTGAAGATGTCATTGACATCCAAGACTCCCCTAAAAGGCAAAGAGTGGGGAAGGAAGTGCAAACCAATGAGCCTTTGTATTCTCCATCGCAATCCCCTATCCACATAGGAGATGAGCAGGCAGTGGCCGAATAGTTGTTACAATTAGGGAGTCTCAGGGAGATTGCCTAAACATATGAGGAGACACAAGAAGGGATGCCAGAAGAGCCACCTAGTGCTGAGATGAACTTGACTGAAGGTGAGCTCAAAGGTAAAGAGTTAGACCCTACTGTCAAGCAAGCCAGTGAGGAGTTCCTGGCTGATAGTAACTTTGTTACAACAGGGGCCTTCATGAAATTTGCATGGAAATAGAACATGGAACAATTTAAGGCCAAATGTGAAAAAAGGAAGAGTGAGCAGCCTCATAGAGATGTAACTTAGGTGGAGGAAGAGGTAAAACAAGAAATGATTGAAGAATTCAAGACCATTACTCCTGAAAAGGGAAGAGAGGTGGTATCAAAGGCTAGTGTTGTGATCCTTCCTGAGTGGGATATATCTGATGCTCTGGTACTTGAAGCGGTCAGGAAGGAAACTCAACCCATGGAAGGAGTGACCTTCAGCAAAGATAATGTTGCTTTAGTTATATGGTCATTGAAAAAGGATGATAATAGAAGAAGGAAAGATGCCTCAGATTCTAGTTTCCTAGGAGGTATGATTGTAAAAAGAGTTCAAGATATAGGGATGGTGGAAGCTGCAAGCACAGTCTTAGAAACTGCAAAGTTCAGTGTAGCAGTGGTAGAAAAGGAGGCAAAAGAAAAGGCTAATCTCTAGTTAAAATTGGAAACAATCTTGAAGGCTTATAATGAAGCCAAAGAAGGAATAGCCAACTGAGATAGCATTATTGCTAGGCTTTAGAGTCAGTTGGTAGGTCAACACCATCAAGGTGAATCCTCTACTCTTATGATAGCTTCTTCTCCAACAAGACCTCCACCTACAAGTCCTATCATAGAATATCCCCCTTCTCCTATGCCTTCTGGTTTCCAACCAACTAAAACTGTCCAACATGAGTTGGAAAAGTTGAAACAGGCTCAAACCCTGTTTGCAAGAAAATATGGGAAAAGGTAAAAGCTACAATTTTAAAGTTTGTTGATTCAGTTAGGGCCTCTGTCATTCATATTTCTATGAAGAGGATTCTGAATATTTTGATTGAATTAAGAGAAGATGAAACCACTTTGGAACCAATTTTGAGTAAATGGATGCCTAGGGGAAAAGAGTTAGAGCTTATGTGTTCATCCCATGCAGATGCAGAGGCAAATGACAATCTCAGATCCACTTGTGAATTCATAAAAGAAATGAATATACTCTTAGAAGAAAGGGTAGATGTGAAAAGAAAAGATAAATTGTATAGGAAAGAATATTTTGATCACAAATATGAGTTGTTTCTAGGGGGTTTTGTTGGTCCTACTCAGTTAAAAGAGGAGAAGGCATGGCTGGAAGAGCTGGACCACAAATTATCCCAAAGGGTCAATGAAATCATTAACACTGATGACATGTCTTTATTTGTCAAAACAATTGAGGAGATTGAAAAGGTAAAGTCACATTATGGTTTCATAGAAACAAAAATTGGGCAATTAAGAGTTACTTGGAAAAGGCTAGAAGGGATGAAGTCGAAGATTGTTAGATTCTCTTGTCCGAGTGATGACATGTTCCAAGAGTGGAAAGACAAGTATGTCGGACAAAGAGAAGATATTCCAGAACAGCTAGAAGATGTTGTAGTGGAGCAACCAATTGAAGAGGTCGTTGATGCTGAAAAGGACTTGTAACTGTTTCTTGGAGAATATTGCGGTCTGTAACAAACTTTTCTTAGAAATTGTCCGAAGCTTGTAAGCATCCATGATATTATAAATGGATACCAGGACTAGTAAAAATGGGATCACAAGAATTTTCTAAAGAAGCTCTGGCAAAATATATTTAGGGTTTTTCTGGTCTTAAGCAGATTACTCTTAGTTATGTAATATTTTCAAGAATGAATATGAATATACAGATCAAAGCTCCAGGCCTAAAATTTCTTTGTCTTCTGGTGTCCATTCTTCAGCTTGCTAGTTTCATCTGGATAATCTAGGGTTGTTCGAATGAGCATGGATTGCAAGGCAATCTTATAGACATTATTTCTGGCTTTTCTCTTCAGGAGAGGGATTAAATGTGCATGAAATACTTATGTCAGCAAATCTATTGTTTGTTGCTATGAATCTGATGAATTGTTTTAGTTAAATGGGAGAGGACCTATGTATATGTTAGGCATGTATGGGGTTCATAAAAGCTAAGATGATGAGATGTATGAGAATGTTCAATTTTGAAAATTATTGCTTGACTTAGGTGACTCTGTGGCCTGGATAAGGCACTGGTATCCGATTGTAGGATTTCTTTCTATCTTTTCTTGAAGATCAATACTGAAAATGAATACAAGTTTTTCTTTTAGTGTTTCAGTTTCATTGAGGTGATGAAATCCACAGGTTTTTAGCACTGGTTTACTGTGGATCTCAATTTTAAAGTGTGAAAACATTCATAGAAGGTATACCCACCTGAACTTTGGATAAGTTCAAAGTGTAGAAGGTCTCAAAACCTTGTTATATGTTACTCTTGAGTTCTATTTCCCTGATATTTTTATATGCAGACATAGTTATTTTATTTCTTACAAGGAGGATAGAAGGGAAATCAAAATTTGAGACTAATAGAGTCCTTGTGAATATTGGTATGGAAGATCACCAGATATTAGCTATTTTAAGATTTTTGGTAGTAAATATTTTATTAAAAGAGGTGATTACATTAGCAAGTTTGAAGCTAAGAGTGATGAAGGAATATTTCTTGGCTATTCCACCAAGAGTAAGGCCTACAAATGTTTCAATGACTGGACACAGAGAATTGTTGAGAGCGCTGATGTTCGAGTAGATGAATGTCCTAAAATTTCAGAAGGAACAAGTTTAGAGAAAAAGGATGAAGATCATTGCATTTTGCTTTTGGAACCTGAAACAGTTAAATCTGAAACCGGTAAGGAAAATTCTGATGGACCTGTTCAAACGGAACATATAAATTTAGATGAAGAAGATGATGAAGAAGGTGAAATTGAAGAGAATGATCATGTTATTCCTAGATATGTGAGACTGAATCATAATCCTAAACAGATTATTGGGGATAAGGATGTTGGAGTACTAACTAGAAGAAGAATAAGAGAGAACTCTTGCATGATCTCCACCATTGAACCAAGAAATGCTAACGAGTCTTTTGGTGATGATCATTGGGTGAAAGCAAAGGAGGAGGAATTGGATCAAATTGAGAAGAACGACACTTGGACCCTAGTACCTCGACTGGTAAACAAGAATGTCATAGGTACTAAATGGGTGTTCAGAAACAAGTTGAATGAAGATGGTGTTGTAGTTCGCAACAAGGCTAGATTAGTTTGAAAAGGTTATGAACAAGAAAAAGGAGAAGATTATGGTGAAAATTTTGCTCCAGTAGCAAGACTGGAAGGTGTCAGAACATTACTTGCATTTGCAGCCCATAAGAAGTTCAAGGTATACAAGATGGATATTAAGTCTGCATTTTTTAATGGGATATTGGAAGAAGAGGTATATATAGAGAAACCTAATGGTTATGCTTTGACTAATAAGTAAGACATGGTATGCAGATTGCATAAAGCTTTATATGGATTAAAGCAGGCACCCAGAGAATGGTATGAAAGGCTTCATACGCATCTGATGAAAATAGGCTTTGCAAGAACCAGTGATGATAGCAACATTTATCTCAAGTCTGAAGGAGATGAAATATTGGTTAGTGAAGTATTTCTTGATTACATTGTTGGATTGATGATGATTGTAATGTATTCATCACTTGTTGTCATTGATAAAACACTCTCACAAACACATATGATTACATTGACTACCAGTGTATCTTCAATTGGTTTACACTGTCAACCGGTATGTTTAAGGTTTATCTATAATCGGTACTTTGTGTCAACCGGTATGTGCATAATAGATAACCTGTGGCTACACTAAGTCAGCATCAAAATGAAGATGAAGATGGAGATCAAGAGGAAGATTCCAGGACAACAGTTCACATGTTTTGTTCCAACCAGTATTGACTGTTCTAATCGGTATCTGATTTTGTGATGAGTTACCATCACCGACTTCTTGGTGGTCATTTTTGTGATGAGTTTTGATCACTTGTCTAGATACACTGCACCTAGGAAATTGTGTTCTGATTTCCTTAGGCCGACATAAGATTTGAATGTCTATTTTAAGACATCTTAGTGAATCATTTGAAATATATAGAGAATGAGTATGGTTATGATGATATGCGAATACTGATATGCATCAAGAGTAAAAGCTTTTGTTGAAGAGAGATAAGTGTTAAGATGAATAGCAGTGTTGAATGTAATTAGAAGGATCTAATCAAGCAAGAACTGTGCTACTCAGAACAGATCAAACCATTCTTGTTGTTTTCTAATCATTACAACAAAATTAAATCCCCTAACCAAGTAAGCTGTAACAAGCTTCATTGTACAAATCCTCTAACAAGGTGTTCCATTAGTTTGGATTCTCAAATCCTCCAATGAGATTACTCCTAACTGGGTAGTACTCTTTGTAGATGTCTAAAAATGGTCAACGCTTGTGGAGTCATACTTTAACATTTGCGCATTGCCTTATTTTAGGGTTCTTGCGTCGCATTAACATTTCTTCTATGTTGCGCACTTGGTCTTTATCATTTGCGAGCATCAAGTCCTTCTTCTGCATTCCTCATTTTTCTCGCTTTCGAATTAGGTCTTGTCGATAACAATCTTCAGTCATGATTTTGGTCGATCTTATCTTGTTGCATCATTTTGGACATCATCAATCCTAATCGATGATAGAATTAGGGTTTTGTCCTTTTGTCAATCTTTCAATCATCTTTAGCTTGTTAGTAATCATTTGCGATTATCAACTTGTCAATCTTGTCATTTTGTGATCGATTCGTCATCGATCCTTGTCCTTGTCAATCTTGTCATTTTGTGATCGATTCGTCATTGATCCTTGTCCTTTTCAATCATGTCAATTTGGATCGATTAGTCATTGTTCCTCGTCAATTGGTGCCTATCAATTTGATCTCCTTGCCAATCTTGGTCAATTTGTCATTGATTTTTGTCAACCAATCTCAATCATTTATCAACATTGGTCCTTTGTCAATCAAAATCATGATCGAACCTACATTAATTTCTTGTTGTCTTGACCTAATTCCTTGTCCTCTTATTTCTAGGGTTTTATGATTTGTTCATTTAATCCTTTTCTTCTTCTTTGTGGGGTAAATAAATCTATTTATTTAGTCCTAGGTCTCTTTCATGAATTAATTAATGGATGAAAACCTATTAATTAATTCACCTAATTTCTATTTCATCCTTTTCCTCAATTTTCTAATTTGCTAATTTCTCCTAATTCCTAATTTCGTCATACATCTTGCATAGCAACTTGTCATAATTTGTCATACATCTTGCATAGAAACTTGTCATACATTTGTCGTAATTTTGCCATTCTTGATTTGAATTTCCTTTCAAATCTCTTCATGCTAATCTTGTCCTCTCTCCAATTTGTCTATAAATTGGATGATTTTCTTCAATGAAAAGGGAGAATCAATCAATCAATCACATTTTCGAGTAACCTTATGCTACGAATTTCATCTCTCAACAACTTGCTTTCTACTTGCATTTTGCACTTGTAGGCAGCGATTACTTTAGTGGCGAATATTCACCAATGGCGAATTTTTCACGTCGGCCCTATCCGAAATGGCGAATATTTTGTACCGTATGGGGGTGGCCATGTCACTAGAACATTATCAATTTCCGTCAACGTCACAGCCCTATCACCATATGTTTTATGCAATTAAATGTTTCTATGCGATGATTTCGCCAATACAATATATGGTGGATGCATGGTAAATTTAATTATTTCGCCTCGAAAATTACATAAGTCGTGTTATAATTACACGGGATTTGCCAAATATTTGTATACTGGTAAATTCCCACGGAATTTGCCATATAAGGATTGGTATAAATACATGCAAAGATCAGATCTATCTCAACATAATCTGGTGGGTTCTAGGCTCTGAATTCTGATCAATAGCGAAGTTTCAGACCAAGGAAAATCATTGTTGTTGACTGTATTGGCAACTGCTAGTTACCTAAAGCCTAAAGGTGAGCGATCATATTTTTGAACTGGTATATTATACATTATAGTCTATTATTGCTTCTTCAGCAAATTGATATTTTTTTGGCAGCCTTTATTTCATTGGAGATGTCGAAGAGGAAGAGGGGTAGGAAACCTGAATGTGGGGAAGGCCAGGAGAGGCCAACAAAAAGCAGAACATTGTCTTCGTACTTTGGCATTGGAAAAGATTGTGGTACTGGTGAAAATCAGGAAGGTACATCATCACAAGTACAAGTACAAAATTTGCCACCTACACCACATGTTGAAGATGGTGGCGAACCTGATATCTTAGATTAGGATGATCTTGAAGAAGATTATCTGGTAGATACCTAAGTTAGCCGAAATGATATAATCGACTTAGGTGATAATTCCATTGATGATAATGCACGGAAGGGGAAAAGAAAAGCCATATCAAAAAATGGTGAACCACAATCAAAAAAAGATCAGGAGTGGGATATGTCAATCAGGAATTTTCAAATTAATTGGGCTTCGAAGTATCCATTCATTGAACCAGTGGAGAATCCAATTGAAGGCGAGCCTCCAATAGAATGTAGGTGTAAGATTTGCACTTGGAAAAATAAGAAGGAAATTAGGTTGCAGCTAAAAATTGACAACATAGAAATGGTGAATATTTTGTACCATATGGGGTTGGCCATGTCGCCAGAACATTATCAATTTCCGTCAACGTCACGGCCTGATCGCCATATGTTTTATGCAATTAAATGTTTCTATGCGATGATTTTGCCAATACAATATATGGTGGACGCACGGTAAATTTAATTATTTTGCCTACACTCTCTAAGGTTGCCTTAATAGATGACCTTAATTCGCCTATAGGCATGTGAAGATTTGTTATCCGGGGGGACCCAATTCGCCCAACATCTTGCCGATGCGTGTCTCTAGTCACCCCAACTTTCACCAACTATATTGTATTCGCTATTCGCCTATTATTTGGATGACCTATAATCGCCTCAAAAATTACGTAAGTCATATTTGGACGACCTATAATCACCTCAAAAATTACATAAGTCATATTTGGACGACCTATAATCGCCTCAAAAATTACATAAGTTGTGTTATAATTACACGGGATTTGCCAAATATTTGTATACTGGTAAATTCCCGTGGAATTCGCCATATAAGGATTGGTATAAATACATGCAAAGATCAGATCTATCTCAACACAATCTGGTGGGTTCTAGGCTCTGAATTCTGATCAATAGCGAAGTTTTAGACCAAGGAAAATCATTGTTTTTGACTGTATTGGTGACTGCTAGTTACCTAAAGCCTAAAGGTGAGGGATCATATTTTTGAACTGGTATATTATACATTATAGTCTATTATTGCTTCTTCACCAAATTGATATTTTTTTGGCAGCCTTTATTTCATTGGAGATGTCGAACAGGAAGAGGGGTAGGAAACTTGAATGTGGGGAAGGCCAGGAGAGGCCAACAAAAAGCAAAATGTTGTCTTCATACTTTGGCATTGGAAAAGATTGTGGTACTGGTGAAAATTAGGAAGGTACATCATCACAAGTACAAGTACAAAATTCGCCACCTGCACCGCATGTTGAAGATGGCGGTGAACCTAATATCTCAGATCAGGATGATCTTGAAGAAGATTATCTGGTAGATACCCAAGTTAGCCGGAATGATATAATCGACTTGGGTGATAATTCCATTGATGATAATGCATGGAAGGGGAAAAGAAAAGCCATATCAAAAAATGGTGAACCACAATCAAAAAAGGATCGGGAGTGGGATATGTCAGTCAAGAATTTTCAAATTAATTGGGCATCGAATTATCCATTCATTGAACCAGTGGAGAATCCAATTGAAGCCGAGCCTCCAATAGAATGCAGGTGTAAGATTTGCACTTGGAAAAATAAGAAGGAAATTAGGTTGCAGCTAAAATTTGACACCATAGAAAAGCATATGGGTAAAGTTTATGAAAAACAAATGATAGATGGGGTTGAAAAATCAGTGATAAGATGGAAAACAAAGATTGAATGTAAGCATGTGCAAAATGCCGAAGAGTATTATTTTCATGAGAAATTACAGACGAAGCCTGCTGAAGTTAAAGGTTCTATTGAAGCTGTTTTTGGAAAAGCAATGCAAATAGAACAACTAGGAAAAGTTGTCCAGTTAAGCGTTGTTTTTCATATTTTGAGCAGAGGGCGTGCTATGACAGATTCCCCATCAACTAGTGGTTTATTACACTTTTTTAAAGTTCCTAACTATCCTAATAGACACTGGTCAATAAATAGTGGATGGGAATGGGCAAGTTGTCTTGCTGAGGTTGAAATAGAAGATGTACAGGAAAAAATAAGAGAGTCAAACTTCATTGTGTTTTCTTTAGACGAAGTTACGGTAGTAGACAATACTTCATGGGTATGCATGCATGTTTATACTATAGAGAATCATACCCGCCAACCTCATCTACTATCTGTTGCTAAAATGAAGGAGAGTGCGACAGCGAAAAATTTATTTCAACTAGTAAAGAGAAGTTTAATTGAATATGGAGGTATGGATGACATGACGGTAGCCAAAAAATTGGTTTGTGTTGGAGCAGATGGAGTTTCAATAATGCAAGGTCATAGGAACAGTCTTTGTACAAAGATTGAAACTTCATTTGCACCGTACATTACTGCAATTCACTGCATGGCTCACAGAATGAATCTAGCTTTTGGAATTGTGAGCAAGTTTGCTTCGGTTAAAAAAATTGAAATTTTAATTAGAGAGCTCTACTCACACTTTTGTCGAAGTCCCAAGAGATTTATGGAATTTCAACACTTTGCTGATGGATTAACTGATGGGAACAAGCTTCTCAAGGATAATGATACCAGATGGATCTCTTTGGATGGTCCAGCGCATCGAGTGTTTTTAGAATATCCATCCTTGATTGGACTATTTCACACAACTCGCGACGAATCAGATCAACCAAAATTTCCTGAACTTCTTGGCAAGTTAATTAATTTAGAGACACTCTTAACTTTAGCAGCTCTTCTGCCCATGCTAGAGGAAATGAGGAATATTATGAAGGCTACCCAAAAAAGAGCTCTGTGTATTGCAGAATATGCTATGCTGCGTAAGATGACATGCATGACCCTCGACAATCTCTATCGAAATGAACCAACACTATCTGATGAAAAATTTGTTAAGTGGCGGACACTCACAGATTTGAACAATCCTGATAACTTTTTACAAATCTGTGTAGATGGGGAGGTATGTGCCAATGTACAGGGAGTTGAGATACCAATGCACTTCTATGCCATGGTTGACCCCGAGGAACCAGGAAAGCGCCCCAGGAAGAAACTAGCAAGAGTTACAAAGGAAGATTTCGACAAGATTGTTGAGACTGTAACGACTTCTGTGAAGAAAATTGCATATGATCTTTCCTCAAAAATTAGAAGCAAATTCCCTCTTGACAACCTACTCAAAGCCATGTCTATTGTGTTTCCTCATTATTGGAGCCTCAACAGTGCATCTGATTTTCGAAGTAAGCTACTGACTTTGATAAAACAATTTTGCATATCCAGAGAATTGAATGGAGTAACTATAAATGGAATATTAGACGAAACTCATCTTCGAGAGAAATCATCTCATTTTGCATACACTTTGAAACAACAATATGCCAAAATGGAGAACCCCCGTGAAGAGGGATCAGTAACAAGGGTTTGGAAATATATAGCTGAGAACGCATCCTTGCGTGATTCAATGCCAGAATATGTGAAGCTTGCTGCTTTATGTCTTACCATGATATTGGGTTCAGTGGAAGATGAGAGAGTTTTCAGTGCTTTGGGGTTCCTAAAATCAAACCTAAGAAACAAACTAGACAAAAATTTGGAAAATTGCTTGAGGCTCTATACATCTAGGTATGATGTCCACACTTTTCCTTACGATAGGGCACTACAAATCTGGAGGTCCAAATGTGAAAGAAGAGGTTTGGGCAACACTTCAAACCAAAGTGCCAGTGGGACTAATGGACCTACTGGTAGCATTGAGATGCAATTCGATGAAGATATGCAGACTTAGTCTCAAAGTAAAGAAACCATAGACGAGAATCAAGAAAGCACTGAATTTGATGAGGATGAATGGCAACTGTAAGAGATTGGTATTTATTAATCTTATTACTGTATCTCATCATTCATATTACAAAAGCATATTACTTTTTGCAATTAGAATTTAATATTGATTTGTAATTTTATTTTTCAACTTTCTATTTCCAGATTTAAAATAGCATAATAAAAAAAAACCATAATGTGTTTATTGATACAGAGATGTTTATTGTTTATTTATACATGTTTGAGTCTCAAATCTGTGTGATATATTTTAAAACCATATGATAAATTTCATTCAATAGTAATACACATGTCGAGAACTTAGATTTTCATTAATTCTTTCAAAATATAGCCATATGATACATTTCATTCAATAGTAATACAGCAATCTGTGTGATTCTACATGCCAATTGCAAAAGTGAATACAAAGTTTCAGAACCCTTTGCAAATGACCCTGAATTCCCTTTTATAGAAACAAGAGAGCAACAACAACTCCTGTGTGATTCTCCAATGTCCATGCAAAAGTGAATACAAAGTTTCAAAACCCTTTGCAAAATTGCAAATGGCCCTGAATTCCCTTTTATAGAAACAAGGGAGCAACAACAGCTTCAGGTCGAATTGTAAGTTTGCAACATGTGAACACTGAACATCAAAATCACAAACTCAGCACATATTTATATGGCCATCACAGGCCGTATTAGCAATTTAACATCTACTACATGTTTGATGTCTCCTGTTCAAAAAATAGAGTTCAAAATTAAATATTAATTCACGCCATGAGTCATGACAAATTAAACATAGATAATAGCTATAGGAGTGCCTAAAACCTACTAATCAGAAATAGAGAAATGCATAAATGTTAAAGCAAGGGAGAATTTGAGAATACAAATTTACTGGCTGAAGTTTTGCAGTGTGCATCATAGATTCATAGGCTGGATTAGCAAAATAGCAATAGTGAGTGCTATTTTTTTCCTATTCATAAATTAGATTCATAGGCTGGATTAACAAAATAGAAAACAGGAAAAAAAAAAAACATGGAAATTAAGAATAAAAGAAGAAAATTGTGCAATACATACTATGATACTTAAGAATTCTGTGCCAGTTTTTGTAGGGTACTCCACTCTTCGTCTGATGGAAGGTCAATATTCTGTAAACTATGGAAAGTCAACTCCAACTTCGTCAACATTCCATATTTAGAAGATTTACTTGACATCACTGTTTCATCCAATAGCGAATTTAGAGTTGTAAATGGTTGGATGAATTCCAGAAAGCTTTTGGGAGTTGTGTCCTTTGGAAGCAAGTCTAAATCAGACTTCATTTTTTTCTCCATGATTTCTTTGTAAGCTTCTTCTCCAATGAATTTATTTTTTGTGTCAACAGGCTTAGGCAAACCAAGTTTAATCAAATTATTTTTCTTTTCTTGCAGCTTCATTATCTTTTTTCCACAACTATCCATAACTTCTGATGTTTCCCTTAGCTTCTGACATTTTTGAATGATAGATGATGTCTTAACTGTGGCATCAATGCGGCACTTAATTCCCTTAGATGACAAGTAGTTGTCACTAGAATTGTAGACTACTTTCAGAATCTTTTTTGCCATTTCCTCTTTTGAATAAACATGTGTGCTCTTCTCATAGTGCCGTTTGATTTTAAAAAAAAATTGTCTCATACTTTTAGTCAATTGAAACCATTCACACAACTTCTCACTCCTCTGCATTATCTCCCACCAAATGTTTTCTTGTATATACTTTGTTGTATTTTTCATATTATCTTTGAATCTATCATCCAAAGTTTTTATTTTATCATTTGCATTGTGCAGGTCTTCTTTCATTTGTGCACATTTTTTTCTTTCTTCCTCTACTTCCTCTTGCAAATGTTTTTCTTTTTCCTTCCCATGATCCAATAGGTCCTGTAATTTTTTCATTTCGGCGGCAGCAGACTCATAACTTCTGTATAATTTTTGAAAACTGGCTTTTTCCTCAACAAATTTTTTACTGCTTTTAGCCAGTTTTTCTGTCAGGTCCTTCAATTCTGCATCCTTCTTGTCCTGCTCTGCAATTTCTACTGCAGAGCCCAAAATTTTTATCCTTTTCTGTAATTCATTGCACTTTCTATCTATTTCTTTCCTCCTTGATTTATCATTTTCCAGGTCTGCCTGTAACTTTTCTATTTGTTTGTCCAGTTTATTTTTTTCTCTCTCCACCTTTAGCAGTGAAGTGTAGACCACTTCGTTAGTCCTTTTTGACACACTAATTTTGTCCACATTATGTACTTTGGAGAAATCCATTTGGAGGGTGCTAACTTGAAATTGAGAGGGATCTATCTGACTCTGTGGTGGATTTTTATCTTTAGATGGGCCCGGGGGCATAACAACCATAAACTCCATCATATCTTTCTGTGGGTCATATGTTGGAAATACCTTGTTCCTTGCAGGCTGTTCGTTTACAACTTCAGACACAGAATTCCTATGAAATGCTTTCTTTTTTTCTTTTTTTGCTTTTGTTGTGTGTTCAAATTTTTCATAGTAATCACGAAATTGAAAATCTAGGGTTGCTAAAGTAATTGAATGTTTGAAAGGTGACATAGGAATACCATAGGCTCCAGTTCCACTTATTCTCGTGGTTTTAACTAATGCTTCACCAGGATTAGGATTACCAACAATAGTTCCTGTTGCTGTCCCACTCCCACTGACACTTTCATGTGTAGTTTTCATAGTCTTTTGAGGTGTGTGATATGAAGCTACAAATGATTGATTTGTAGTGTCAGTGGCACTTGATATAGGTTTCTCAATAGTATGAGATTGAGTATCTACCTCTAGTGGCCTCTTGTGAGAGATATTTTGTTGTTGCCCTTGTCCAACACCAATCACAGTGGCACTTGACTGAACAATAATAGGAATACTATCCCTAGATTCCCCACCAGTGGCAGTGGCACTTAATTCACCACCAATGGGAATACCATGATGTGGTGGTGGTTGTGGATTTGAACTAGAAACAAATGTAGGTGGACCCTGAGGGTAATGAGTAGTACCTATCCCTGATGAATTTGAAGAATCAAGTCCAATGACTGGTTTATAAGGACCTTTTGATTTTGACTGTGATGGAAGTTGTACCTGAAGTGGATACTAAATGCCCTCTCCTCTGGGACCTAGACCACCACCTTCAAAACCCATTTTTTCCACAAGGTTTGCTCCTTTGCTATATTTGTCTTTCATGGACTCACTGACTCCACCTAATATTTTAGGCACTGTAGTAGTTGTTGGAGGGGGCTCAATGACAACCTCATGCTCATCATCATCACCTTCAGTCCCACCATGCTCCATATCCCACAATTTGCTAAACTCTGCATCCTCGTCGATGCTCTCAAATTCTGCACTTGTCTTTGGTTCACCGAGATTCCTCCTCATAGTCCAAAAATCATTTATTTTGGTTTGAGTCCAGCAATTCTCTTTACATTCATGCAAAATTGATTTGGGAATAGTTTTCTTAGATGGATTAGTAGATTTTATGTAGAAATTGTAGGACCTCCTATTTTGGATGCCCTCATTGCTCTAGCCCTCCATAATTTGTGATGAAATTTCTTCTGTTGAAATGTTATTGTCAGCTGCAATTTTCTCCATCTCTTTTTTAACCTCATCCCAGGAGTCCTTGTTTCTAAGCTTTTCTAGCAATGGTTTACTTTCATGTTGACATAACGCTGAACAGTTCCCATTTTTCTTAAGCCTTGCTTGAACTACACCGATTGGATCATACTGCTAGAGACCCTCGTCACCAAAGTTAAAAACTGTCAAGAAATCATGTGCCACAATGAATGCTTTTCTCTCAAATGTGAACCCTCCACATGAGAAAGGCAAGGAAGGAAATATGCTCTTCTTTTGCTGACCATGGAAGTGCCTATCTGTGCTCTCCAATTGCCGTACATACTCTAATGCAAATACCCTCTCTGTCACATGTATTGGAAGTCTGTATGGTTTTACTGCCGATCCGTAAAACCTTAACACAGTAAAACCTTAGGACAAAACATTCATTACTTCAGTATAAATTCCGAGGACATTAAGAATCATGTTGTAATTTTATTAATTATTATTAATTATTCGATGCCGAAGGACAAAACATTCAATACTTCAGTATAAATTCTGAATTTCTAAGGACATTAAATGTAATACGTTCAATTCTAGGCGAAGTTCTCCCAAATGTGTTCACTTCCCACATTCGGGCCGAAATCCACCCGAAGCCATTGATCTTTGCTCATCCAACGGATGAGGGACCAAGGTACCTGTTGTGACTTTACGGGTGAGTTTTTTAAGTCTGTTTAATAATTTTAAACTTTCGTCCGAAAAAGTGCTTTACAGACTTACTTATATTTAATTAAATTTAAAACATTTCAATTCCGGGCGACGTTCTCCCAAATGTGTTCACTTCCCACATTCAGGCCGAAATCCACCCTAAGTCGTTGATCTTTGCTCATCCAACAAACGATGGTACTTGTTGTCAGTTGTCATGGGTCCCATCACTTCTGCCAGTTTTCAGGCACGTCACCATACTCGTGTCACTTTTCTGGTTTGATTTTTAGTCTATTTAATCATTTTTAAACCTCCGCCCAAAAAAAAGCTTTATAGACTTAATTGTATTTAATTACATTGAAAATGTCCAATTCCAGGCGAAGTTCTCCCAAATGTGTTCACTTCCCACATTCGGGCCGAAATCCACCCTAGCCGTTGATCTTTGTTCATCCAACGGTCGCGGGTCGATGTTACCTGTTTTAAGATGTAGTGGGTCCCACGAATTCTGCCATTTTTCTGGCACGTCACCATACTCTCGTCACTTTTCCATTTTGATTTTTAGTCTATTTAATCATTTTAAAATTCTGCCCGAAAAAGAGATTTTTAGAATTAATTATATTTAATTAAATTTAAAATGTCCAATTCCAGGCAAAGTTCTCAGAAAGGTGTTCGCTTCCCACATTCGGGCTGAAATCCACCCTAGCCGTTGATCTTTGTTCATCCAACGGTCGATGGTACCTATTTTTCGATGAAGTGGGTCCCATGACTTCTGCCATTTTTTCGGCCACGTCACCATACTCGTTACTTTTCTGGTCTGTTTTTAAAGTCTACTAAATCATTTTAAAATTCCTCCCGAAAAAGAGATTTATAGTCGATAGAGTCATAGACTATAAGTATTAAGTATAGACTTTCACTTAATTCTATTTAATTAAATTTAAAATTTTCAATTCCGGGCATTGGGCAATAGTTTGAGATAACTATTAAAAATAATGTTAATATTATTTATAAAAATTTTAAATTCAAAAATAGTATTAAACATGAAACTTAGTTTCTAGAATAAAACAAATAACTAAATAAAAATATAAATTTTGATATGCAATTTGAAAGGTAAAAGTTTAATATTAAAAAGAAAACATTCAATATTAAATCTAAAATATTAATTTAACGTTTAACAAAATTCTTTGAAAATATGTTTACGATATATCATTTTCAAAAATAGTTTAAAAATATATATAAAATTTCAACATAAATTTAGTTTATTAATTTAAAAAAATGTGCAACTGTAGTCCTCAACCTGTTAAGGCGAGAAAATTTGGAAAGTACAAATGCCAAGGTGGCGATTAATTGTTGCACAAAGAGTTGTCTATGGCATGCCGCATGAAAGGAGGAAGGGGAGGATGGCGAGAAATATTTTTCCTGATCTCATGGCATTAATGTCTTATTGTGCACATTCATTACCTGGCCTATAAGAGTTAAGATGGAGGCAGATTTTTTTACCTTTTCATCTGTGTACCACTTTTTGCTTTGAAGCAGCTGCAAGTGCAGAACAAATCTATAGTTCGTAGAATCATACCTTCTGTAAGACAATGGAGGATAATTTCACACTTCGAACAGACAAGAAGTTGGTGCCCTTTTTGGGCAAAGTATCTGATAAATGAATGCAAGGACTATTCAGGTTTAAGGAGGAGAAGTTGTGGGCAGCAGCTCGACTGATGCTTGCAGAGGAGGTGGCACATATCAGTCATTGGTATCGAACTAACATGGAGGTTTACTCTTTGATTATGGCGTGGGCCTGTGAATTCGAACCGGAGCTAGAAAAGGTAAAACTCACATTGGTCAAATTGATTGATGGGGAGTTTTTGATTAACCTGGATTCCATCTTGGAGTGGGTGGTGCTGGGAGTTGGCATTCAAATTATGGAAGGGGATGACCAGGAGGAATTGCTTCCTTTTATTTGTGGCCCAGAGGATGAAATCAAATACCAGTGCCGTGAACGAGTCCGAGTGGGGTGGGAAGCGATGAAACTCTTTGTTAAATTAACGAGGGTGGATGAAGTCCTGAATGCTTTGCATGTGGTGGCAAGGATGGAGGTTGGTAGGGCATTGAGAGATAGGGCTGAAGAAGGAAGGGCCATACAACTACTAGCAAGCTTGGAGGGCGACCCCGACTTCAGGTTCCTAAACTGCATTCCAAAAATGAAAGCTGAAGCGGCAAAAGGGAAAGCCAAATCATCGACCTCTGAGGAGGGAAGGGATTGGGAGGACCAGGGGGATAGTGAGACTGAGTGAGCGGCCTATTGGCAATGAACTAGTTTTTTTGTCTGCTTGCTATAAGCTGTGGACAAATTTTGTATCTTGAAATGTTTCAATTAATTGAATGAAAAAACCTTGACCGATAAACTTTTGTATCTTGCAACTTTTGAAATTTTGTATTTTGAATGACTATATAGTAATATTATATATTTATAAAATTATAATCAACCATAATCAATGTACAAATAATTAATGGAACGAATTGATTTTTATTTTTTTATAGCATTACATAAAAAGATCACGGTATTAAATTTATTTCTATTGTTTAACAAATAATTGAAATAACATAGCCGATAGCTCATATACAAAAAGCATTTGAAAGAAATTAATTAATAAAAATGAAATAGAATTATAGAAAGCATTTTTATATCCATAAGAATGTAAGAGGCAAAGTGAAACAAACTGGAATTTGAAAAATTATCATTAAATTATTTATGCTTTTGGAATTTACAATTTTTTCGTCAGAGACTTGAGTCCCCCAAAAACTTAAAAGCCAAAATGAGTGAGCCTCTGGCACTCAGCCTGTTAGGGTTCAAGGACATAGGAAAAAAAAACTACAGGTAGTGGAATTGTTTACAATTTTTCCCTATGAATCTGGCCCTCCTTCCATGTAGAATTCTTCAGACAGCATAAGCTGAGAGAATTCTTCAAGCCACATGTAGTTTGGAAAGTCATCCAGGAGGAACCATTTCCGGAGGAAGTCCCTGCCAATCCGCGCCCATTTTCTATGACGCGTCAGCTGCTCTGCATTCAGGTTTAGGAGAAATGGTTGCCTGGCCATTGGCAGTGTTTGGTCAGGGAGGAGAAGCTTGGATAAATCACTCGCCCAAGGGATCCCCACCCCTACTTCTGCAAGAACGACAAGAGTAATTTTGTCTCCAAGGAAGTCTTCCTTAAAAACCTTCCTCAATAGCATCAGCATATCCACCTTGTCTCCTCCCAAGTCCAGAAGAGACGCTAAGAAGCGGGATGTAAGGTCCGTATTAACACGGTACCTATTTTTCGTTTCGCAGAAATTCTCTGCCTAGCACCATCCGCACAACTTCATTGGTGAACAACCCAACCTCCTTGCAGACTGATTAGAGGGTTGGGTCTCTAACGGAGCCTAGAAAGGCCCTCTGGTCCTCTATAGAAATGCTTCTCAAGAAGATGGGAGTGTCCATCTTGAGAAAATAGATTAACAAATTAAACAACCTGAGCAGTGAGCCTATAAACCTAAAATACCGTGAGCTCTGACGATTTATCTACTAAATGGCAAAGGCTAATTGAAGATGAAAGAAGTAGAGATCGTATATAAATTGTTGAAGCTCTTGATTGTAATAATTACTTCTTTAACAATATTAACTGCTATAAAAAAATTTAAATCTTTCGTATCTCTACAAATCTTTCCCATAAATGCACGAGTGTGCGAAATTGGAAACAGCTATGAACGAGTACCAAATTGGCAAGTATCACATTGGAAGTCATGGGGACAGAGTGGATTGCCATAAGTGAAAAGATATATATTAAATGAACGAAATTATGGATTGTGATTCGTGACCTTTGATATGTGTCTATTGAATCCAATTCCATTCCGGGCACTTTTTGGTGAGCTATGTTCTCTTCAAAAAATTGGGCCGAAATAAAACTTCAGCCATTGATATACAATCATCGAACGGTTTAAAATCATTGATAGATTTTAGGTATGTGTCACTCTTTACGTGTCAAAGAGGCCGCGCTTATTGATACATCGTGTAGAGTCTGGACTCAATGTACTGATGTGATGTGATGTACTGATGTGATGTGATGTGCCTTGTCTATTAATGGCAATGAATTTATGAAATCGCCAATGAATTATATATTATACCATAAATAACAAAATATTCGCCAAAACATTTAAATAATTTTCAAGCGGTGGATAAAAATCGCCAATACATTTAAATAATTTTTCCTTCGGAGTAAAAATTTTCGCTCATACAATTATATATTTGTTCCTTTTAACAATAATTATTCGCCTCCCACAATAAATATTTTCCCCATAGAACAAGGTATTATTCGCCAGAAATTTATGGCATTTTCGCACACTAGAAAAAAATTCGCCAATACAAAATAATTTTTTCGTCATTTAAAAAAAAAATTTCGCCATCAATATGAAAATTTCCCCCCGAAAATAATGTCTAATTCACCAGGATTTTACACAGTTGCCTAGGTGGGGTTTCTTAAAGTTATCCCTGCTTGTAGGTGAGATCAACATCAAATTTGAAGGTGAAAGAAGAACAATGGAACCACATGAAGGAGATATCGGTGTCGGTTTGCTTTGATTTCATTTGATTTGAATATCTTGTCTTTATGTATTCATTGATTGGATTGGGATTGCTTTCATAGCAGCTTTAGGTTTTGTGGTTGTCCTAATAGTTATTGCTTTGATGATTTTCAATTTCTTGATCTACATTTTGGTGATTGGGATTGCTTTCATAGCAGCTTTAGGTTTTGTGGTTGTCCTAATTGTTATTGCTTTGATGATTTTCAATTTCCTGATCTACATTTTGGTGAACCCGACGTGAACTAAACCCTTAACCATGTTTTGAGTGCTTTTGAGTTGTTTGCAGGTGAAAAACTCAAGAAACAAGGTGACTCGGAGCTCTCTGGGCACTTTTGCCCCTGCGTTGATGGGTTCTGTGCCTGTGTTGAGGCATTATGCGCCTGTGTTAATACTTCTGTGCCTGTGTTGATGGGTTATGCACCTATGTTGAGGCATTCTGCGCCTGTGCAAGGCCAGAAACAGAGGTGAAATTAGTTGTTTTCACTTGCAAATTTGTTTGTTTTCATTCTGTTTCTTGCATTCTGGTTTTTCTTTGGTGCTAATTCTCTGTGCAGCATCTTGGCATTACGTGTGACGAAGACTAAAAATGCAACTACTAACAAATCTTATGCAGGATGCGGTCAAAGACTCTCATTAAAACATCTTGCTTGCGATTTTTAAAGTAGTTGCACATTTCATTTCTTAAAGGTTAATGAACACCATGCATGCTTTGTCTATTTTTAATTTGATTGCATGTTTTAACCCTTAGAACTGGGCCTGCCTCCCGATTTGCCTGGCACCTCCCACAGGCATTGGTGAGAGGGAATGACCCAAAGTGGTGACGGGCTAAAGCCAAGCTCTTCCAAACCACTCTAAATAACTGTGGATGCAATGAAAGTTGTAGACAACGGGTGCTAGAATGGTATTGCGACGATTTATTCACCAGATCAATACCCACCTGAATGGATGCCCTTACTAGAATCTCTTGTTTTTAGATGCCAAAATCCTTCTATCTATTGGCTCAGACGTTGTGATACGCACATGCTGAAGACATCTCTCATGTACTCCTCAATTAGAGATAGCAAGTTCTTGGGAAGTGATTCCCCTTGAACTCGAAGCTTGGTATGCCCAAGAAGTGAGTGCACTGTAAGGGGGAGCCAATGCTACCAAGCGTCTAGCTATTCGGCTGAGTGTTGTATTTTATGGTTAGAGGATTCAACAGATATTGTCCTTGCCAGCCATAGGATTTGTTGTGAATGTGCTTGATTGTCTTGAGTCAAAGTCAAACAAACATTTTTGTCTTTCGTGATTGTCAAAAGTTAAATCAAAAACAAACTTTCAAAAGTGCTCATAGTCAACTTGGGTTTTCAAAATCAACAACCTTCAATTCAAAACAAAATCCAAACAAAAGTCCAAATTTGTCCAAGTATTCATCCAACATTTGAACATGGCTTGTCAAAACATTGAATATCTTTGATTCAAAATTTATGTCACTTTAGGCTAGGTTTTGCATAGTCCAACTTAGGTCCTAGGGCATATTGTCATCTCCCTTCATTTTAGTCCTTTTCATTGCAAGCGTCCTCATTTTGCACTTAGGTTCGAAATCATTTCCCTAAGTTTTCATTTCATTGTCATATCTAAGATAGATTTCCATTTAGGTGACATTCATGCATTATCCTTGTCATGCTAAAATTAGGTCTTGCCTAGGTTGCATTTTGCATATTCCAAGCCATTGGTCTTCGCATATCCTTATCATTGTATTGTCATCTTGTCTTGGCTTCATCTTGTCATATCATATCCTTAGATCATTTTCATGTCATATCCTAAGTCATTGTCATAATCATTGCCTTCTTGCATTTAGTCTCAAAAATTTGGTTTGTCAAACTTAAAAAAATCAAAACTTTGGATGATACCCTAAGTTGTTGTTAGGGAGTCTTGACCTTGTCTAAAATTTGTCCTTTCATTAATATCATTTTTGTCAAACCTAGCTTAGTATCCAAGCATATAGGTGAGACATTATCAATTTGTCCTATTGTCATTTGGTCCTTTGTCCTTTAAGGTCTTGGCTTCATTTCAACTTCCCAAGGTTGTCTCTTTAGCTTTGCATTTCAAAAGTTTGTCTCCAAAAATTCAAAAGGTACAAAAACATTAAGTTGCATTGTCATCCTTTTAGGTTGCATTTGTCAATCCCATTAGTTGCATTGCATAGTGACATGTTTGTTGAAATGAGGTCTCAACCTTCTTGCGAAGCCATGTCATCACAATTGAGAATTAAATCATGTCAATCCAATCTCTACATGTCTCAGAACTTGGATCAAACTTATCATGATGATGTAAATGTCCAAATACAAAAACTAGAGGAGAAACTAGCTCAAGAAAAGGAGATTTTGGAACAAAAAGTGAAAAACATTAAGAAGAATAGATCACTAATGTCCAAAATGTTTCAAAAATTTCTAGGTCGAATCCAAATATTGAGCCAATTGTTGTAAGATCTCTTATCAAACAATCAAACATACCAGATCTCCTCTCACAAATAGAGATGATGAAACAATTTCAAGAAAAGAGACAACAATATTATGTGCCTCCACAACAAGAACAAGAAGGTGTTTACTATCAATCACATTTTCAACCATCACAACCAATGGTCCAACATATACAACCAATGGTCCAATTTCAACAATATGTCCAACCAACTATACAATGTCCACAAATAGTTCAACCAATGGTGGAATATCAACAGGTTCAATCAACATATTAATGTCAACAACCACAACCAAACATTCAAAAACAAAGGTTGCAGCACACACCAAGCCAAATTTTGAACATGTCAAACCAATTTGATCAACATCTAGTTCGAAATCAAAACATGACATCAGACCAGAACCAACTCCTTGCCAAACAAGTTCAAATTCCAGATACAACCATGTCAAAACATCGAAGGAAAGGTGGCCTTATTGCAAGGATCTTAAGGAAACTACCAAGTGAGTTCTTTGAGGAAGATCAAGATAATACACTTATGTCTAGCAATGCCTCATCCCCCCACAAACAAATTGACTCTCCAATGGCATCTATCCCTACACCTTTAGAAGTTTCGCAAGAACCTTCCATATTGTCCTCATCAAATAATACACCCAAGGATGAAATTATCCAAGGGCTATCCATAATTGATTGCCAAGATAATCCAATTCATGATGCACATCCTTGTCATGTTTCAAAAATACAAGACCCAATGCAACCATGCACTTTATTGCCATTACCTGTTTTAGAGGACCCCATTCGAAGTCCCTCTTCCTCATGTTCAAGCATTGATTCCTTGCTAGAATCCATCACAAATGTTCAAAGTGCATTTCCTTCATGCCAAAACATTGATTCCTTGTCAGAATCCCCCATGCATATCCAAAGTCCAACCTCATGTCAAGAGGATAATTTAGAGCATGAAGAAACATGTCTTAAAAAAGATCAAGATCAAGATCCCGAAACCTTATCATCCCATCCAATTGTTGACCAGGACCCCATGTTCCCAGACACTCATGACGATTCCCCTATTCTTGTCCATCCTATCCAATGTCCCATTGGCATTCCACTTCCTAAGAAAGATCAAGATATCCCTTCCATCCTTTCTGATGCTCCCATTAAAAGTCCAGAGCAAAGAAACTTTAAAGAGGATTCTAATGATATTCCTCCTTGTCAAGATCAAATTATTCCTTTAAATCCTCCACAAGATCCTTTTGTTCCTCCATCTCCTTGTCTTAATCCTCCATATACACTCCAAGATCTCATTTCTTTTAATGATCCCATTATTTATCCCATTCCATCTCTTGAATATCCTGTCATTGATCCATGTCCACCTCACAATCCTAGTCCCCCTCATGATTCTAACATGGTGCAAGATGTTCATGAACCCCTGACATTAACAATGGGTTCTTCCTCTTTGGTCCAATCTGATCCACTTCATGATCTCATTATTTCTCTCATATCATATCCACCTAATAATGGACTTGCCTCTTTCTCTAAAAGCACAAAGTATCCTACATGTCAAAATATTCATAAAGGCAAAGGGGTAGACCTTCACAAGAAAGAACTCCTCAATATGAAAGAAAATGTTAAAGGTCATGTCTACACAACTCACTCTCAAGACGTTGGTATCCCTCCATCAAAATCAAAACATACACCTTCCCCATCATACTTTCCATCCATCTTAGTTCCTTATATCCCTTCATCCTCTATGCAAGGTCAGCAAAGGCACAAATCCTTGAGTAAATTTCATCCATCCAAAAGAACTCCATTTCCTTCCTATCAATCCATGCATTCCTTTCCCCCTCCAAGCAATTTGGATGCCAAGCATAAAAGTCATAAGTATAAAAATCCACATGTATTCAAGGATCAACATGTCCAATCGAATCAACATGTCAAAACAAAGAAAATTTTGATTTATAAAGAAAAGAAAAAATCCAAAAGGTCACAAAGGCCCATTGCTCAAAAACAAAAGTTAAAATCTATATGGGTTCCTAAATCCCTTGTGTTGGCAATGCACTCGAAGGAACCACAAAAGCATGAAAAATCAAAAACCATGTGGATCCCTAAGCGGCTCCTTGAAGCAAAAAAGCCTAAAGAAACATCCAACTTGGCATCCAAAGTTGCTATTCCTCCATACAACCCTCTCAAATTTGTTCCTCCATCACCTTCTTCATCCATTTTGGGCCCTTATGTCCCAAAATCCCAAGCTATTCCTCCATCCAAATCTCACAAACTGAGATCCATTTTTCCTCCATCAATCCACCACCCGCCAAGGTGTGTTCCAATGTTGATCTTGCCTTCATTTCCATCCCAATTCTTCCAATACCCTATCCATTATCCAATGCATATTTTCCATCCTTCGATCCCTTTGATCCCATCCTTTGCATAAATCCTTGCCTTAATTTCATCTCTTTTTCCATGTCCTTATCCTACCAACGTCTTTGAGCATACTTTTAAAAGTCATGGTCCTTTTTTTTTTCAAGGCTACTATCCAAAAAAAAAAAAAGATGCTTGAGTCCTTCTTCCATCCCCTATCATGTGTCCATTTTCGACTAAAATGTCAAAATCCAAAAAAAAAAGTGAAAAAAAAAGACAAAAAAAAAAAAGTAAAGCAAAAATAATTCATCCACTGGTGAAAACCTGGCAAACAGGCGCCTTGGGCAAGTACCGTGATGAAAACCTGGCAAACAGGCATCATGCGTAATCTATGAACTTCTTGCATACCGTACTTGGGGACAGGTTCCATCCTATCATATCCTTTTGTCCTTCACTGTTCCATTATCCTATCGAACCCCTGTCATTACCCTTCATATCATATTGTCCCTCATGTCCAGCTTCCCTTTCCACCTTTGATCTTGACAAGGCTGAGGATCGTCATGAGCATCATGCATCTTGTTTGCAGCTTTTAGTCCATCATAGCTTTTGGTCTTTATCCATTTTCTTATTACAACGTTTCATCCATATTCCCTGTCTTATTGCAACTTTCTGCCACTATCCCTTAGCCAATCCCGACCTTCAGTCCATGTCCCTTATGCATTCTTGGTCTTGCTTATCCTATCCATATCTTATCACTATCCATACACTCTTTTTTTTTTTGTTGTTCCTTGATCTTGATCTGACATAAGGACGCAAAATTTAAACATAGTTTCAAATACCTCTTGACATATCCCTCATGCCATGTCACTGCTTTACATTGTCATATCCAGTCTCTTGTCCCATCACGCAATAGCCCTTGAAAATTGCATCCATATTGTCTCCATGATAAAAGACCTTTGTCTTCCCCCTATCCACCAACATTTCAAAAAGCCTATTTATTCACCTGTCATATTCCTTGCCTTGCTAGACACTGGGGGCAAAATCATAAAAATTGAAAAATGTCCTGAAATAATTCAAAAAAAAAATTCAAAAAAAAATCCTGAAAAAAATCCAAAAAAATCAAATTATGTCCTGAAAAAAATCCCTAAAAATCAAATAATGTCTTGAAAAAATCCCTAAAAAGTCAAATAAAGTCCTGAAAAATGAACAAAAAAATTGTAAAAAACTCGAAATTCCTACAAAGTAAAAAACATCAAAATCCAAAAACAATTTCTTTGGCATTTTGCATTTTGTCAATAAATGGTCCCCTTTGTGCATAGACAGATCATTGAGCATACATCCAACGACAATCAATCACACATTGTGCTTTAAAGAAATCATGCATTAACAGATGAACTGTTTGACCAAGCAAGCATTCAACCTGATCACAATTGTCACATCAATCAAAGTAGCATCAACATTACCATTGGTCCTTGTCAACATTATCATGGGTCTTATATAGGGTGTGGTATACTCTAAACCAGACTGTGTCCTATCTTCGACTCGGTACTGCATTCCCTGAAACCAGACAGCATGATCATTCTTGTTTTCCACTTTTGACAATGACGATCAGACTATTTGTTTGACTTGGTTGAATTTGTGCGTCTTATCTTTTTAATGATTTATCTTTGGCTTTGATCATGTTCCTATGTTGCTCGATGATGTCACTGAGTGATTTAGAGTGACCGAAATGGTTCATGGTCCCTTTCCTTTTTTTGTTGTGTTTGTTGTTTGTGGAATGTTTGTCACAAACTGGGGCAACTATATCATTGGGTGTCTGTGATAAGTACGTTTGCTTTGTGAACGCCGCACATACCTCGACCCTTGATGTATGCACCCTAGGATGCTTCACTCATTCCTTGTGTGTGATGTGTCTGTCTTTTGCAAAAGGGGTTGCATTCCAACTCTAGCCTTCAATGCCATGATGCTCTGCATCTGCTTTGCTACAATAAATAAAGGTTCTCACCTACTTATGTACATTTGTGAAAGCAATTTTTCCTTCATCTCTAACTGTCCTCTATCTAATTTCTTCTTACTAACATTTCTTTCGTCAGTCTTGGCCGTCCATGGATCCCCGCAATGTCTCACAATCAAGCAAAATTCATGAAATTGACCATATGGGTTTTTGAGCTACATACCGTTGCTCCCACATCATCCGGTCGTCTGTAGATGCGTACATGTTCCCCAAGGTGATCTGCCATTGGAATGTTCGCCATCTCTCTGCAAGGGTCCTTTTTCTCGAGCAACAACTCCTCCACTTTGGCCAGTGCAAATGAACTCTTTTCCTTCTCCTTGTCTCTTATATAGATCTTTGTTAGTACCTAGATGGACGTGCATGCTCTCCATCTTGTGATGGTCATGGTATTTTGCGCCTTCCAATGCTTTTTCTTTGTGCATCTGACCTTCAATTTTTGATCCGTTCGAACCTATCATCTTCTGTCATTCTTATCAATCACTTGGCCTCTTTTCTGGATTTTTCCGGCCAATTCCTCGAGGGGGCATGCATATGTCATTGTTATTGTCTGGGGCATTTTCATTATTGTTCTTTGAAACAACGCTTAGAATCGCATTGTCTCAAAGAGGGGCAAAATGTAGACGTCTAAAAATGGTCAACGCTTGTGGAGTCATACTTTAACATTTGCGCATTGCCTTATTTTAGGGTTCTTGCGTCGCATTAACATTTCTTCTATGTTGCGCACTTGGTCTTTATCATTTGCGAGCATCGAGTCCTTCTTCTGCATTCCTCATTTTTCTCGCTTTCGAATTAGGTCTTGTCGATAACAATCTTCACTCATGATTTTGGTTGATCTTATCCTGTCGCATCATGGTGTGTGCTCATTTATCATCATTTTGGACATCGTCAATCCTATTCGATGATAGAATTAGGGTTTTGTCCTCTTGTCAATCTTTCAATCATCTTTATCTTGTTAGTAATCATTTGCGATTATCAACTTGTCAATCTCGTCATTTTGCGATCGATTCATCATCGATCCTTGTCCTTGTCAATCTTGTCATTTTGCGATCGATTCGTCATCGATCCTTGTCCTTTTCAATCATGTCAATTTGGATCGATTATTCATTGTTCCTCGTCAATTGGCACCTATCAATTTGATCTCCTTGCCAATCTTAGTCAATTTGTCATTGATTTTTGTCAACCAATCTCAATCATTTATCAACATTGGTCCTTTGTCAATCAGAATCATGATCGAACCTACATTAATTTCTTGTTGTCTTGACCTAATTCCTTGTCCTCTTATTTCTAGGGTTTTATGATTTGTTCATTTAATCCTTTTCTTCTTCTTTGTGGTGTAAATAAATCTATTTATTTAGTCCTAGGTCTCTTTCATGAATTAATTAATGGATGAAAACCTATTAATTAATTCACCTAATTTCTATTTCATCTTTTTCCTCATTTTTCTAATTTGCCAATTTCTCCTAATTCCTAATTTCGTCATACATCTTGCATAGCAACTTGTCATAATTTGTCATACATCTTGCATAGCAACTTGTCATACATTTGTCATAATTTTGCCATTCTTGATTTGAATTTCCTTTCAAATCTCTTCATGCTAATCTTGTCCTCTCTCCAATTTGTCTATAAATTGGATGATTTTCTTCAATTAAAAGGGAGAATCAATCAATCAATCAATCAATCAATCAATCGAATCAATCAATCACATTTTTGAGTAACCTTATGCTACGAATTTCATCTCTCAACAACTTGCTTTCTACTTGCATTTTGCACTTGTAGGTGAGATCAACATCAAATTTGAAGGTGAAAGAAGAACAATGGAGCCACATGAAGGAGATATCGATGTCGGTTTGCTTTGATTTCATTTGATTTGAATACCTTGTCTTTATGTCTTCATTGATTGGATTGGGATTGCTTTCATAGCAGCTTTAGGTTTTGTGGTTGTCCTAATTGTTATTGCTTTGATGATTTTCAATTTCCTGATCTACACTCTTAACAGGGTATAAGCTTCTAATCAAGCTTTGGGATCTCTAACAAGATTCTCTCCTAATAGAGCACTTTGTAGACCTTAACCGGTCAGTTATCTATTACTGCAAATAGTTAACTTGTGAGTTCCATCTCACCATGGCTTTTACCTATTTGGGTTTTCCATGTATAAACATTTGTTAATGGTGGATGCTTTACTTTTTGTGGATGTTGTTATATCATTTTGGATAGCATGTATTTTGTTTAAATGCTTGGTTAAGTTCATCTACCGGTTAGTGTTTGAAGTAGTGTTTTATTTGGTGTCACTGATTCACCCCCCCTCTCAGTGCTTTTTAAGTTTATCTGAGCCTAACTTCTTTGAAGCCTAACCGCTTAGAAGAGAGTCTTGAAACTACCATGGGGGATAGGATCTACTTCGAGATGGCTAGAGAGATAGAAGCTAGCAGAAATCAAGTTGAATCCCTTAGGGGCAAACTGAAAGCTTCTCAAGTCAAAATGAGAGAGCTATCTGAAAAAATGTTAGAAATATCTAATAATAGTTCTTCAAATGAAGCCAATATTGAATCTTTAGCAGGAGAAGTTGAAAAGTTGAATGGTGAGAAACTGAATCTAAGGAGAGAGCTAGAAGGTCTCACTATCTGCATGAGTCAGGAACTGGAAGCTAGAAGAGATGTTGAAGATCTTATAAAGGAAAGAGATCAAGAGATTATAAAGATTAAATGGGAAAAAGACACTGTGTATGAGAACTTGATTGCTGAAACAGAATAAAAGGAGAACCTAAAGCTAGATCTTGAGCTGGCATCGTCTCTGAAAGAGAACCTGTCTAAGCATAATGAAAGAGCAACTATCCAGAGAACAAAACTACTCCAGATGTCAATAAGACTACCAGTAAGAAGGTTTTTAAACCTGTTTGTTTTGTTTTCCATAAGCTTGGTCATACTGCAAATGTTTGTAGAGACAAACCTAATAGAAATGCAAATTACAATACTAATGCTAGGTATGTGTCAAGAAAGTTTGAAGGTCATTACTTCACATGTAGAATGTATGGGCATAGACATGTTGAGTGTAGATATGGAGCAAACTATACTATACCACATATGCATCCAAGACCAAATGGTGACTGGATAAGGAACTTTGATAACTGGGTAAACTTGAACTAGCAAAGATCCTACGACAACCGGTTTAGTCCATTCGAGATGGAAAAGGTAACAAATGTTATTTACACCTTCTGTAATAACTTTGGTCATGTGGCTATGAACTGTAGAAGAAGAACAGGAAGAGGAAATGTAGGACCTTGGAGATCATCTAGTATGGTATGTTACCACTACAACAAACCAAGGCACTTAGCAAAATTTTGTAGATCAAGAAATAGCAAACCAGTCAACTCTTTCAAGGATCACAAAGGAAAGCAGAAAGTTGATGTTGAGGAAAACAGAGAGGATATGAATTGGACTTGGAAGAAGAAAAGTGATGACTCGCCTGGAGAAGAAATTGTTCCTTCACCTAGTGAAGAGAACCCAACACCGATGACTTAAGCTTGTTTTAACATGGCTAAGGGGAGCTTAATGGTAAAACATCTCCGGACCCCTTGTAAAATGAGCGGGAAAGAATTTTTGAATCATGAATTTTGGTCTTTTTGTTGACATGTTCTCAACCGTTTTTTCACTTGAGCAGTGAAATTAGGGTTTGTAAGCCTAAAGTGCGAGCATTTATTGTAGTTGGTAAAAAGGATAAAAGCATGTTTTACTTTGTCATTTTTACCCTAACTTTTTCGAGAAAAAAATTTGAAGCGATTGCAGAGCCAAATAAGATTGTCTTGTTGTCAATTGGCGAATTGTTTTGTGATTAGATAAATTAAGTTGAATCAAAAGTTACAGAGAGGCGAACTGGTGTACATTTGGGCATTTCAACTGAGAAACGGAGTAATGTGCAAGAAACAAGGTATTTCTTTGAGTATACCACTTTGAAACTTGCTTATCTAGAATGGCATCTACTTCTAAGTCTGTAGAAAGGTTGATGATCATTGCTAAGGCTGAGGAAGCTCTAAAGGAAAACCAAATTATATCTTATAATGCATTTTTGCAAGTCTCAAGTGAAGTTGTGGTCAAAGGTGACTTGTCCAGTTATATAGACTACAAGATTGAAGATTTAGGAACTCTACACATTTATACATAGTTGAAATCACTCTGTGATAAGAACAAAAAGATTGAAACAAAATATGCTAGGGTTTTTAAAAAAGGTTTTCATAATGCAGCCTACTTTCTTGAAGATTTTGAGGAAGAACACATCAGAATCATTTTGAGTCGAGTTCATGGAGACAACATGTATTTAGAAAGGACTCACACAATAACCAAGGAAGCTATCAACACTGTAACTGGTTATTTCTCAACCTGTGAAATTCCTGTGCTAAGACGAATTTCAAAGGATATTATCTTCAAATTAACCGGTTCTACATCTGATGGGCATGTTTTTTCTATCAACAATATTAAAGACCCTGCAATGAAACTAGCATCAATGGTGATAGGCTACCGGGTATTTTAATCTAGTAGACTAAATAGTGTTCCATCTGCAGCAATTCATACAGCACATAGAATGATTGTTGATAATACAGATTATGATCTATGTGAAGCCATCAGAGGGCAATTATTTCAAAATTTGCAATATATTAAGAAGGACAACACTCAAAAGTTCAAATATGGTCAGCTATTAGTTGGGTTAGTTTTCTATTTCTGGAACTTCCTACCGGTAATTGGAGACATTGAATGGTCAAAAGACCTACCGATCAATGCACAAATCAAGAACAACACTAAGGCTGTAAAGAATACCTTTTCAGCTACCTTGAATAAGTATTTTAATGAATTTCAGAAAAACATGAGCATGAGAATGAGATTACCTGAAGATGTGGTAAAACACTTTGCAAAAGACATAGTTTTCACTGTTACCACTGACTTTTGCTTGATGCAAGCAATTGAGCCTAGAAAGGAAGAGATGGAAGATATGAGCTATGACGTTTATCATGATTTACTGGTTGGCTATGCTAATACCCTGTTAGCATCGCCTAAAGATAAACAATAGTCAAAATTGGACACTGTGGCAGTCCAAGTTGTACCAACAAAAATTGGTACTGTACCTGTAGCTAATGTGAAAGGAAAGAAAAATAAGTCTGATGAAATGTCTCCTATGATAAAGACCACAAGGGTGACTCAGAGTGTCCTAACCAAAAAGGAACTGACACCTAAAGTATATGTAAAGAAGGAGAGTGCACCAAAGAAGAGAAATCAAAAATTGATTTTGCAACCAGAGTCTGAGGGAACAGATTTTGAAGAAGAACCAAAGAAGGAAAAAGCAACTAGCAAAACATCCAAGAAGGTAAAGGTAGTGCTAAAGGCAACTACACCTATTGATATAGCTACCTACAAACTTGACACGGTTTTTGAGAGAACAATGAAGACACTAGGAAGGAATAGGTTTGACAATGTCAAAGAATATTTTGATTCTTTCACTGAAGATGAGCAAAAGCAAGTCATTCAACTGGTAATAATTTATTTGGGTCATTACAATAGATTTCCACATGACTTGGAAAAGGATATTTTAATCTCTTTGTATAATGCTCTTTTAGATAAATGGGAGGAAGCTATTCAATTGGAAAAGAAAATTATTGATGAAATATTTGTACAATATTTTCCCAGTTTATCCTCAGATGGAATTAGTGCTTTATTTGAGCAATACAAAGTATATTTTGATTTTAAAAAGAGAAGATTGAAGCTTCTTAATGCAAAAAGGGAAGTTATTGAGTCTGAGACACATCAGATAGCCTATGTAATCAAATAGAAGGAAGAACTCGTCCACTCTAGAAATAAGGATAATACTACAGATGATGTTCCTCTACCGGAAATGGATGAAGAGGAGATTGTTCTACCTGACATAGTCTATCCAATCAAGAAGAAGGATGATTCCATTATTCTTGTTGATGAAGATGTTCAAAACACAGTGGACCTATCTAGAGACAACACTGCACCAGATATGGAGCCTCCTACAATTACTGAAGTACAGGTTACATTAGGTGATCAACCGGCTATTCAACTAAAAGTGGACAATGAACTGGCAACAAAATGATAGGAGAAACCCCAATCTCCACCGGTCATTGAAAATAGTCTACCGAGAAAGTTGTCACTCAGTTACTTGAAAAGACAACAAAGCAGATTACAGAGAGAGCTATCATTAAGACTATACCTTTTGAACCAGCGAAGCAAAAACTACTTGAAAATGATGATGATGATTCTTTAAGTATTTCGAGACCCATTGATATGAACACTTTGAGTGCGTCATAAATGTTGAAGATTGCTAATGTTATGCAATCTAGAGCATATAAGAAGAGACTGAAAGAGCAAAGGATTGAAGCAAAGACAATCTAGAATGCAGTAGAAATTTTGTCTGGTTTACTATCGGAAACAACTGTTGCACATCTTCCTACACCCATTAGCAAACTTGGTCAGTTAGTTGCAGATGCATCTGATCAAATCAAGTCACTTGAAGATGCTGCTCAAATGTTTGTTGAGAAGAGCCAAAAGAAGAAATATGGAGATAAACTGGCAAAGAACATTGAAAGTGGCAAAATGGCTCTATCTCATAATGGAAGTCTATTGAGAAAAGCTATTGAATCTGGAGGAAAGTATCTTGCCTTTACCTCCAATGTTTCTTTCTTTTATTCTAACATTTCTAAGAGTCAAGTTGAAACCGAGAAAGAAATTGAAAGGATATGCAAGGCATATGTCCCACTCTAGGACTCCATTCATGCCTTTAACTAGTCTATAGATGATTTGCATGACAGATTGGATAGGAATGATATTGAGAAGGGTAAGAGACTTCGATCTTTAAAATATCTCAAGAGTTTGCTCACATCACAGGTCGACATTTTTTAGAGAGCCTACTCCAATGTAGAAGCCATTCTTGCTACTCCTGAAACCTACACGCTAGACTTAATGGAAGAATTCCATTCCCAGCTGATGTCTACATTTGAGTATACTGCTAACATACTAGAATCATGGGAAAATGCTTTATCACAGATGAAGCAGAACTTCAATGATATTTTTATGAGATTAGCCAATGCATGAACCTTTTTAAGTTGCTAATATATGCTGAACACTTTGATACAAATTTTCTATATATATGTATATATTTTACTTTTTCATTTTGGCATTGTTGTCAAAGGGGGAGTAGAAATATGTATGTGTGTTTTTGAAAATTTTGTATTTTTGCATGCATTAAGGGGGGGGATTGCATTAAGGGGGAGTATGAGTATATGTGTAAATTTGTTGTGTATGCACACTTAGTGGTATTGTATTACTCTAAAAATTTCTAAGTGTTGCCATCAATGCCAAAGGGGGAGATTGTTGGCTTGATGATGATTGTAATGTATTCATCACTTATTGTCATTGATGAAACACTCTCACACACACATATGATTACATTGACTATCGGTGTAACTTCAATTAGTTTACACTGTCAACTGGTATGTTTAAGGTTTATCTCTAACCGATACTTTGTGTCAACCGGTATGTGCATAAGATACAACCTGTGGCTATGCTAAGTCGGCATCAAAATGAAGATGAAGATAGAGATCAAGCGGAAGATTCCAGGACAACAGTTCACATGTTTTGTTCCAACCTATATTGACTGTTCTAATCGGTATCTGATTTTGTGATGAGTTACCAGCACCGACTTCTTGGCGGTCATTTTTGTGATGAGTTTTGATCACTTGTATAGATACATTGCACCTAGGAAATTGTGTTTTGATTTCCTTAGGCCGACATAAGATTTGAATGTATATTTTAAGACATCTTAGTGATTCATTTGAAATATATAGAGAATGAGTGTGGTTATGATGTTATGCAAATATTGATATGCATCAAGAGTGAACGCTTTTGTTGAAGAGTGATAAGTGTTAAGATGAAGAGCAGTGTTGAATGTACTTAGAAGGATCTGATCAAGCAAGTATTGTGCTACTCAGAATAGATCAAACCATTCTTGTTGTTTTCTAGTCATTACAACATAATTGAATCCCCTAACCAGGTAAGCTCTAACAAGCTTCATTGTATAAATCCTCTAACAAGGTGAGCTATTAGTTTGGATTCTCAAATCCTCCAATGAGGTTACTCCTAACAGGGTAGTACTCTTAATAGGGTATAAACTTCTAATCAAGCTTTGGCATCTCTAACAAGATTCACTCCTAACTGAGCACTTTGTAGACCTTAACCGGTCAGTTATCTATTACTGCAGATAGTTAACTTGTGAGTTCCATCTCACTGTGGTTTTTACCTATTTGGGTTTTCCACGTATAAATACTTATGTTATGGTGGATGTTGTTATATCATTTTGGATAGCATGTATTTTGTTTAAATGCTTGGTTAAGTTCATCTATCGGTTAGTGTTTGAAGTAGTGTTTTATTTGGTGTCACTGATTCACCCCCCCCCCCCCCCTCTCAATGCTTTTCAAGTTCATCAGACATTATATTTGGAGGTAATGATGTCATGAGCAATAGTTTTTGCAGATGAAATGAAGAATGAATTTGAAATGTCTTTAGTAGGGGAAATTAAAAAATTCATAGGCTTGCAAATACAACAAATGAAGAATGGTATTTCCATTACTCAATCTAAGTATGTGAAAGAGGTTTTGAATATTTTTGGCATGAGTTACTATAAACAAGTTGGAACGCAATGGTTATAAATTCTAAATTGTCCAAGCTTGCATGTAAGTCTGTTGATGAAAAAGAATATAGGTCATTGATTGGAAAATTACACTATGTTGTTCACAGCATACCGGATATTGCCCATGCAGTTGGTATAGTTGCTAGATTCTAGAAGAATCCAAAGGAAGCTCATCCCTTAGCAACCAAGAGAATTTTTAGATATCTGAAAGGTACAGTTGACTTTGGGTTATGGTATCCATATGGAGGAAATTTTGATTTAAAGGTGTACACAGATAATGATTGGGCAGCAAATGTTGATGACCAGAAAAGTACTACTAGTGGAACATTCTTTCTAGGAGGAAAGATTGTTTCATGGAGTAGTAAAAAGAAGAGTTGTACTTCACAATCTACTGCCGAAGCTGAGTATGTAGTAGCTTATATGAATTGCACACAGGCTATTTGGATGAGGCACATTTTGGAAGGTTTTAAGATGAAGATCTCAGAACCTATAAAGATATTATGTGATAATACAAGTGCCATAAATATTTCTAAGAATCCCATTTTGCACGCAAGGACCAAGCACATTGAATGGAAGTATCATTTTTTGAGGGAGAAATATCAAATAAAAGATGTTATCTTAGAGCATGTTTCTACCAAGGAGCAGCTTACAGATATTTTTACCAAACCTCTACCTAAGACAACATTTTAGTGTCTTAGAAGACAACTACGGGTTGTACCCCTTCATGAGGTCAGTTGAACATGATGTTGATTGCATCAATCCTTGAATTACTTGCAAAATTTTGCATGGATTGATGTTGAAGTGGATGTATTCCACAGGTGGAGCATCAAGTTGCAGCATGTTGATGCACAGTGAGAGAAGAATTACATGTTTTACTTTCAATTTGGCATTGTTGTCAAAGGGGGAGAAGAATTATGTGATTGGCAAAGGGAAACCAATGACAAGATGATGACAGATAGAGCATGGTGAATGCTTGGTAATGTAAACCAGGATTCCTATTCACTAATCACAACAGCAAATCAGAGGCATTGATATTTATATTGCCATCAATGCCAAAGGGGGATATTGTTGGTATTTTGCATGAAGATTACATTAATGATATGTTGTCATTGATGTCAATTGAACCTGTAATGGTATTTATGATATTGTTGATGTTATTGTTGATGTTACTGCTATTGTCTTCTAGCCGATAGGATGAACTTTGTGGAAGATGTTGTAAACCAGTATGAAAGTTTTTAAGTTGAACCGGTAAACCAGTGTATAAGGTTAAACCCTACCTATTGTTTTTGTTAAACCCTAACTGATCAAAGTTTGTTGGTTTAAGATTTGATGTTGAGCGGTAATGATGGTGACACATGTGGTCATTATATGAAGATGATTTCAAGTTATTTTGGTGTGTTTGATTGTCTAGGGAAGGAGCAAAGTGGATTACATCTAATGCATAGCGTGTGATGAGTTACAAGTCCGATGAAGCGGTGATCATGGAGCGGTTGGAATTTTCTTGATAAATGCGAAGAGATTGTTATAAAATCTAACGGTCATGCTTGTACCGACTTGTTTGTAATCTCGATGATGAGAATTAGGTTTTTGTTGTGTTATCGACCTAATTGATTTGTATTTAAGGTCGATGAAGTTGTTTTATTTTGGTTTTGGCAAAAAAGTTGGCAGAAATCTGTCGAGTGTGAGGTTGCCTAACCGAAGAATGAATCTGCAGTTTGAGTAAAGGCAGATTGAAGCTTAATAAGGACGTGATCAAGAAAATGTAGTGTTATTCAAAAAGATCAAGAAAACCTGTTGTTTTCTAACAATCATGGCAAAATTGAAATCCCTTAACCAAGTAAGCTCTAACAAGCTTGGTTACTTCATAAATCCTCTAACAAGGTGATCCATTAGCTTGGATTCTCAAACCCTCTACCAAGGTTACTCCTAATAGGGTATTTTTCTTTTCATCAAGGCATTTTTGTAAATCCCTTAACCGGGTGATTTCTAATAGAATCAGTTCTTAACAGGACTTATTGTAAAAGCTTTAACAGGCTTGACTCCTAATAGGGCGAACTTCATAAGAGTTTAGATAGTTGTCCTTGTGAGTCTCATCTCACCATGGTTCTTACCTATTTGGGTTTTCCATGTATAAATATTTGTGTCAAGTGGTGAATGCTTTTGTGGTTATGATCTTATTTGTTGATTTGATTAAATACCTAACTATTATGATAAGGCATGATAACTGGAAGCAATGAGAGATGAATATGTTGACATATGATTAAGCATTTTTTTGTTTACAAGATTGAAGTTGTTTACTATTAAATTGCTATAACAGTCAAACCAGTAATCTTAAGAGATATTATCTTGACAGAGTTATTTTTTTGATAAGTTTATTTACAGTTTGGGAGTTTGTATCAGTTTTTCAGTTTACTGATTCACCCTCCCCCCTCTCAGTAATCAAATGAATACTTATTCTTTCATCATATTATCCCACTTTCATAGCTATGGGATTTAATACAACCATTTGTAGGTCATAGATGTTATTAAAATGTATACTTAACCCAATAAAACAACAAAACAGTAAGCACAATCATGTCACTACTCATTAGTAATTGTTCTTGTGTTTATCTTCAACTGTTAGAGAGGTTTTTGGACATTGAAAATGTCATATCAATCACAAGATGAAAAATGAAAAGAGTCAAAGGTGCCAAAGGTTGCAGTCACTTAGGAATCACATAAGATATTCATATTAATAATGCATGACCACTATCATGGAAAATAAGAGAAATCTATAGTAAAGGACAAAGAAAAATGATTGTCCTAATAGTCAAGGTGTTCACAAGTCAGTTGTAAAAGCATGCCTTAGACCAAAAGGGAATAAATGATTGTCCTAACAGTAAAAAAGAGTCTTAGATGACCATAAGACATGAGAGTGGACCAATGGTTGGAGCATTTCGTAGCATTTTCATAGTCAATTGGTGCAGGAGCACCTAATTGGCCTTCAAGCCTCTATGAGGCAAAATATGAAAGTTTTGTTTTTTGAAGTTTCAAATATGTAAATAAGGTCAAATATGACCATTTGTGTTGTAGGTGTAGCAAAGGAAAACCTAGACTACTACATCGAAAGGGAAGCATATAGAAAACAATGCATCCAATGAACATGCAATTACAGAAGAGACTCAATAGAATGAAGAATTAAAGTAGGTGGAGGGATGCCTACGACAATTTCCTTCTTCAGCAAGAGTATGTGGCCCATTGTACAGTTCTTGGTCCTCACCATATTCCTCAACTACTCATTATGATCTATCCATGCAATTGAAGTGTATCATCTCACTCCAACTGTTTACCTCCTTAAGTATTTTATTAGATGCCATGATGAGGGCAGTTTTGTTGATGCCATTTAGCATCTACACTCAACATATTTTGCTAAGAGGGAGAGAAAGAGGGAGGGAGGAAGACCTGATGGGAGAGGAAAAAGAATTTATGTTGAACATATATCTCAAAAGAACTTGTGACCACTATCTACATTAAATACATTCTTTATTAAATTCAATGTTTTAAGATGAAAAAGAAGAGTTAAATGGTTTTGGTTTGATTTGCAATTTTTCTATGTTTAAGTATTTTAATTTGGTATATTATACTAAAACATCATTTCATAATTAAAATTTCAACTTCTCTATAACTAGTTCTAAGAAGACTTTCGTACTTGCAATATCCATTTGCGTAGTTTGTGAAGGTTATGCACCGAAGTTTCCATAGCTTGATTTTTTTGCCTGTGAAGAAAGACCATGTCAGATAATATTAGTGAAGAACAAAAAAAGGAGACAATTGATATATTGTGGTCTAAATTGAAAAGTTAAGGTGATGGAAAATGTTATTGTCCCTGCAAAATTTTTAAGGGCTTAAAGACTAGAAGATGTTGGCATTTGCATGAAGATTGTATTAATGATATGTTATGTTGTCATTGATGTCAATTAACCGGTAATGATATTGTTGATATTGATGATATTATTGATGTTGTCTTGTAACTAGTAGGAAGAGCTTTGTGGAGGACATTGTAAAATGGCATGTAAGTTTGTGAGTTAAATCGGTAATCGGTGTGTATATATATATATATATATATAAAAGATTAAACCCTATCTATGTAATGTAACCGATAAACCCTACCAGTTGTTTTTTTAGTAAACCCTAACCAATTAAGGTTGTTGAATTAGTTATGATTGTTTATATGATGAGCGGTAATGATGGTGACACGTATGGTCACTGTATGAAGACAAGTTCAAATGTGTTAGTGCATTTTTTTGTGTCTAGGGAATGAGAAAAGTGTATTGCATCTAATGCAAAGCACATGATGAGTTACTGAGTTCGATGAAGCGGTGATCAAGGAGCGGTTGGAGTTTTCTTGATTAATGTGTACAGATTGTTATGTAAATATAATGGTCATACTTGAACTGAATCTATTTGTAATCTCTATGAGAGAATTAGGTTTTTGTTGTGTTATTGACCTAATTGATTTGCATATAAGGTCGATGAAGTTGTTTTGTAAAAGGTGTTGGTAGAAATCAGTTGACTATGTGGTTGCCTAACCGAATAATGAATCTACAGTTTGAGTAAAGGTAGATATAAGCTTAAAAGGATCTGATCAAGCAAATGTAGTGCTATTCAGATAGATCAAGCAAAATCTTGTTGTCTTCTAACAATTACAGCAGAACTGAAATCCCCTAACCGGGTAAGCTCTAACAAGCTTAGTTACTTCTTAAATCCTCTAACAAGGTGATCCATTAGCTTGGATTCTCAAATCCTCTACCAAGGTTACTCCTAACAGGGTACTTACTTCCAACAAGGCATTTGTAGTCAATCCCTTAACTGGGTGATTCCTAATAGGATCAGTTCTTAACAGGACTTTTGTAAAGCTTTAATAGGCTTGGCTCCTAATAGGGCAAACTTCATAAGAGTTCAGATAGTTATCTCGTGAGTCTCATCTCACCATGGTTTTTCCCATTTGGTTTTCCACGTCAAAAATATTTGTGTCATGTGGTGAATGTTTTTGTGGTTATGATCTTATGGTTGATTTTATTAACTACTTAACTATTCTAATAAGGCATCATAACTGGAAGCATTGAGAAATGAAGTATGTTGACATATGGTAAAGCAATTGGATGTTTACAAGTTTAATGTTGTTTACAATTAAGTTGCTATAACAGTCAAACACATTTTTCTTATGAAGTTTTTATCTTGACAGAGATATTTCATTGATAAGTTTACTTCGTGTGATTAAAGATTGAGATTGGGAAGTTTGTATCAGTTTTTCCATATACTGATTCATGCCCCCCCCCTCTTAGTATTCTACCGGATACTTATTCTTTCATCATACCATCAATTGGTATGAGAGCATCTTGGGTCCTCTAAAGATCTAAGCCTAACAGCTTGAGGAAAAGATCTCACAGATCATGATGAAGAAGGAAGGTTCGAAGTTTAACAGAGAAAACTATAGGATATGGAGCGACAAAATGAAAATTTACATGAAGAGTCTATTATTGGGAACATGTCAATACTAAATATATTGTACCCACTGAGATTCTGACTGATGATCAAAAGAAAGAACAACAAGAAAATCATCAAGCATTAGAGGCCATTATCAGTTCCATGTCTGATGTTGAATATGTAGATGTTCATGGTTTAGAGACTGCACATGAGGTATGGCAAAAACTTAAAGAGATTTATAGTGGTGATGAACATGTTAAGATTGCTAAAGAGGATAGTCTAAGAGGAAAATTTGATGATATGCGGATGGCTGAAGGTGAGAATATCCAGCAGTATGGTCAAAGGATAAAAGAGATAGTCGATGAAATTAATAGTGCAGGAGGGAAAGTGGAAGATGCCACAGTGATCAGTAAGGTATTGAGAGCCCTTCTACCAGTCTATGCTATCCAAGTTGCAACTATTCAGGAGCTAAAGTCCATAGACAAAACAAAGGCAACTCTTGACTCCATCATTGCCAAACTTACTGCTTTTGAATTAAATGGTTATGATGGTAGTGTACAGAAATCAAAGTTTGCATTTAGAGCTTCTATCTCTAACCCATCTGTGAGAAAAAGAAGAGATATTAGTCATGGTTATGAATCCAAATCCAGTAGAGGTGTTGATGATGAAGACAGTTTAGTGGAGCTTGACGCATTGTTGGCAAAGCAACTACCTAGAGGCACTGGCAAATACAGAGGTAAATTACCTTTAAAATGTTTTGCATGCAACAAGATTGGCCACATAGATGCTAATTGTCCTAATAGTCAAAATGAACACAAAAGAGAGAAATTCAAGAAGTATAAGGGTAAAGGCAAGAGAGATTGTCTTATTTCTGTTGATAGTGGTATCACTGATGATGAATCTGATGTTGATGCTAGTGAAGATGTTGTGTTTGTAGCTATTAAGGAAGAGATATCATATCAGAAGGCATTAGTGTCTAGGATGGATAACTCTGATGATTGGATCGTTGATAGTGGTTGTTCACATCATATGACTGGTGATTGGAGCAATTTTATTTCCTTGAAATAATTTGATGGTGGTGTTGTAAGATTTGGCAATGACTCACCCTGCATGGTTAAAGGTAAAGGAGTTATTTCTCTTAATGGGAAGAGCAGTGTTGACGGTCTACTGGGTTGAAGGTCTAAAGCACAATCTTTTGAGTGTGGCACAACTCAATGATAGAGGATACCCACTAGAGTTTAAAGATGGTATATGCAAAATCTTTGACAACATAGGTGAATTGATTGCAATCGGGAAGCAAACTAAAGGTAACTTGTTTCACCTTAATCCTAAAGTTACAAACTGTTTGATTGAAAAGATAGATGATAGCTGGCTTTCACATAGGAGATTTTGTCATGTAAACTTGGATAACATTGTTAAAGTGAGTAAGTCCAAGACATTGAGAGGTTTTCCTCAGTTAGACAAACTAGTTAATGCTGTTTGCAAAGAATGTCAGTTAGGAAAGATGACTTCGTCAACTTTCAAGAGAAAATCTTTCTCAGTAGAGCATTTGTTAGATTCGGTTCATACATATCTTTGTGGACCAATAAGAACAAAAAGAATTCAAGGTGATAGATATTTCATGACCCTCATAGATGATTGCTGAAGGATGATGTGGGTCACATTCTTGAAGGATAAGATGGAATCTTTTGGTAAGTTCAAGGCATTCGAGGCCTTAGCTGAGAAAGAGAGCGGCAAGAAGATAAAATGTCTGAGAAAAGATCAAGGCGGTGAATTTACTTCTGAGGAATTCACTAGGTACTGTGATGAGAACAACATCAAATGACAACTTTCTGCACCAAGGACACCACAACAAAATGGTATCGCAGAGAGGAACAACCGGTCAGTGGTTGAAGCTGCTAGGACAATGTTGATACAAGGAGGTGTAGAAAAAACATTTTGGAGAGAAGCTTTCAGTACAACTGTCTACACTATGAACTGAGTTCTGGTGAAAAGAGGTAAGCTCAAGATCCCTTATGAATATTGGTATGGAAGATCACCTGATGTTAGCTATTTTAAGATATTTGGAAGGAAATGTTTTATTAAGAGAGGTGATTACATTAGAAAATTTGAGGCTAAGAGTGATGAAGGCATATTTCTTGGCTATTGCACCAAGAGTAAGGCCTACAAGTATTTGAACAACCGTACATAGAGAATTGTTGAGAGTGTTAATGTTCGAGTGGATGAATGTCCTGAAGTTTCAAAGGAAATTAGTTTGGAGAAGAAGGATGAAGATCCTTGCATTTTCTTTTTAGAACCTGAAACTGTCAAATATGAAATGGGGATAGAAAATTCTAAAGTACCTGTGCAACTGGAATAGAAAAATTTAGAAGATGATGATAATGATGAAGTTGAACCTGAAGATAATGATCATGTTATTCCTAGGTATGTGAGATTGAATCACAATCCTGAACAGATTATTGGGGATAAGGATGTTGGAGTACTAACCAGAAGGAGAATAAGAGAGAACTCTTCCATGATCTCCACCATTGAACCAAGAACTGCTAAGGAGGCATTTGTTGATGATCATTGGGTTAAAGCTATGGAGGAAGAATTGGATCAAATAGAGAAGAACAACACTTGGACCCTAGTACCCCAACTGGTAAATAAGAATGTTATAGGTACTAAATGGGTATTCAGAAACAAGTTAAATGAAGACAGTGTTGTAGTTTGCAACAAGGCTAGGTTGGTTTGCAAGGGTTATGCACAAGAAGAAGGAGAAGATTATGGTGAAAATTTTGCACCAATAGCAAGACTGGAAGGTGTCAGAACTTTACTTGCATTTGCAGCCCATAAGAAGTTCAAGGTATACCAGATGGATGTTAAGTCTGAATTTTTGAATGAGATATTGGAAGAAGAAGTATACATAGAGCAACCGGATGGTTATTCTTTGACTGATGAGAAAGACATGGTATGCAGATTGCATAAGGCTTTATATGGATTAAAGCAAGAACCTAGAGCATGGTATGAAAGGCTTCATACACATCTGATGAAGATAGGTTTTTTGAGAACTAGTGATGATACTAACATATATCTCAAGTCTAGAGGAGATGAAATATTGGTCAGTGAAGTATTTGTTGATATCATATTTGGAGGTAATGACATCATGAGCAATAGTTTTGTAGATGAAATGAAAAATGAGTTTGAAATGTCTTTATTAGGGGAAATAAAAAAATTTATAGGCATGCAGATACAGCAAATGAAGAATGGTATTTTCATTACACAGTCTAAGTATGTGAAAGAGGTCTTGAAGACATTTGGCATGAGTGACTATAAACCAATTGGGACACCAATGGTTACAGGTAGTAAATTATGTAAGGAAGTTGAATCTAAGTCTATTGATGAGAAAGAATGCAGGTCAATGATTGGAAAATTGCACTATGTTGTTCACAACAGACCGGATATAGCCCATGCGGTTGGTATAGTTGCTAGATTCAAGAAGAATCCTAAAGAAACACATCTGATAGCAACCAAGAGAATTTTTAGATACCTGAAAGGTACTATTGACTATGGATTATAGTATCCATATGGATGAAATTTTGATTAAAGGTGTACACAGATGCTGATTGGGCAGGAAATATTGATGACCGGAAAAGAACAACTGGTGGAGTATTTTATCTTGGAGAAAGGCTTGTTTCATGGAGTAGTAAGAAGCAGAGTTGTACTTCACAATCTACTGTTGAAGCTGAGTATGTTGCAACTTATATGAATTGCACATAGGCTATTTGGATGAGGCACATTTTGGAAGTTTTTAAGATGAAGATTTCAGAACCCACAAAGATTTTATGTGATAATACAAGTACCATAAATATTTCTAAGAATCCTATTTTACATGCACGAACCAAGCACATTGAATTGAAGTATCATTTCTTAGGGGAAAAAGTGCAAAGCAAGGATGTTATCTTAGAGAATGTTTCTACCAAGGAGCAGCTAGCAGATATTTTTACCAAACCTTTACCTAAGACTACATTTGAGTATCTTAGAAGTCAACTAGGGGTTGTACCCCTTCATGAGGTTAGTTGAGCATGATGTTGATTGCATCAGTCCCTAAATAACTTGCAAAATTTTACAGAAGGAATTGTGTAGTAGTGGAAGCTATTCCACATGGGGAGCATCAAGTTGCAGATTGTTGTAGAGTGAAATTTGAAATTACCTTTTTTACTTTCAATTTAGCATTGTTGTCAAAGGGGGAGAAGAATTATGTGATTATGAGGAGGAGAAACGGTAACATGATAAAGACAATCACAACAACAATCAATGGCATTGATATTTGTATTGCCATCAATTCCAAAGGGGGAGATTGTTCGCATTTGCATGAAGATTGCATTAATGATATGTTATGTTGTCATTGATGTCAATTAATTGGTAATGATATTGTTGATATTGTTATTATTATTGATGTTGTCTTGTAACCAATAGGAAGAGCTTTGTGGAGGACATTGTAAACTGACATGTAAGTTTATGAGTTAAACCAGTAACCTGTGTATATATATAAAAGATTAAACCATATCTATGTAATGTAACCAGTAAACCCTAATAGTTGTTTTTCAATAAACCCTAACCGATTAAGGTTGTTGAATTGGTTATGATTGTTTATATGATGAGCGATAATGATGGTGACACGTATGGTCACTGTATGAAGACAAGTTCAAATGTGCTAGCACATTTTTTTTGTGTCTAGGGAATGAGAAAAGTGTATTGCATCGAATGCAAAGCGCATGATGAGTTACTGAGTACGATGAAGTGGTGATCAAGGAATGGTTGGAGTTTTCTTGATTAATATGTACAGATTGTTATGTAAATCTAACGGTCATACTTGAACCGAATCTATTTGTAATCTCTATGAGAGAATTAGGTTTTTGTTGTGTTACCGGTCTAATTGATTTGCATATAAAGTCGATGAATTTATTTTGTAAAAGGTGTTTGCAGAAATCAATTGAGTGTGTGGTTGCCGAATCGGAGAATGAATCTATAGTTTGAGTAAAGGCAGATAGAAGCTTAAAAGGATTTGATCAAGCAAATGTAGTGCTATTCAGATAGATCAAGGAAAATCCAATTGTCTTCTAACAATTACAATAGAACTGAAATCCCCTAACCGAGTAAGCTCTAACAAGCTTAGTTACTTCTTAAATCCTCTAACAAGGTGATCCATTAGCTTCAATTCTCAAATCCTCTACCGAGGTTACTCCTAACAGGATACTTGCTTCTAACAAGGCATTTGTAGTCAATCCCTTAACCGAGTGATTCCTAACAGGATCAGTTCTTAACAGGAATTTTGTAAAGCTTTAACAGGCTTGGCTCCTAACAGGACAAACTTTAGAAGAGTTCAAATAGTTATCTTGTGAGTCTCATCTCACCATGGTTTTTCCCATTTGGGTTTCCACATCAAAAATATTTGTGTCATGTGGTGAATGTTTTTGTGGTTATGATCTTATGGTTGATTTGATTAACTACTTAACTATTCTGATAAGGCGTGATAACTGAAAGCATTGAGAAATGAAGTATGTTGACATATGGTAAAGCATTTGGATGTTTACAAGTTTAATGTTGTTTACTGTCAAGTTGCTATAACAACCAACCGGGTTTTTCTTATGAAGTTTTTATCTTGACAAAGATATTTTAGGTGCACTAGCTTGGCACAATTTATGGATTACCATGCATGCAATAGAAGTCGAAATGACATTATTTGAATTCCTGCACATGGTTCATCATTTATGCACATAGAGGAAAAGTGGCCACACTTTAAAGAAGAACCTCGTAATCTTAGGCTTCCATTGGCAGTGGACGGTGTCAATCCATTTGGAGAGTTGAGATATGTTTACTCGGTGTGGCCTGTTTTTGTTATCAACAATAACATTTCTCCATGGATGTCAATAAAGAGGGAGAATATAATGTTGGAAATGATTGTTCCAGGTATTTTATTATTTAATAGTCATCTACATTTAATTATACATATTGCAGTAAAATGGTCATAATAATAATGTAATGTTTTTGTTCATTCAACTAGTTAGGTAACAAGTTAAAGATATGAATGTATATATTAAGCCTCTTATCGATGAGTTGTTGGAGTTATGGAATGGTGTCACCATGTATGATGTCTCTAGACCAATAGGACAAAGACAATTTCAATTCCATGCAATGTTTGTATGGACAATACATGATGCCCCAGGGCTAACACATTTGTGTGGTATGTTATAGTGTTCAAGTTGCACATGATAATTATAATTATAAAAATTTACATATTTAATCGAATTATACATTATCTTGTAGGTATTCAAACAAAGGGAAAATTTGCATGTCTAGTTTGTGGTCCAAAGATGAAATATCGTCATTCAAAATTTTTAGGAAAGCAGGTGTTTGATGAGTATAGGCACTTCACAAAAAATCATAAGTATCGGAATACTGAAAAACATCTTTTCAATGGCAAAGAAGAGAATACATAAAAACCACAAAGAATGACACCTCACCTATGGAAGTTGGAATATAATAGAATTAATCGTCAAGGTAATGTAATTCCATCTAATGGTTTATGTTTGGAATTTGTATTTTTCTATCGTGTTTTGTTTACTGATGATATAATTGATGATCGTGAAGATCATCAAGGCATGGATGACCATCTTCCAAAGGGACTAAAAAGTTATCCTAGACAATTTAGTAGGTTGCTACCCTACTATGAGCAGCTACAAATTGTGCATTTGTTTGATACTATGCATATTGGAAAGAATATAACAAAGACATTATGGAAAATATTGGATGGAAGGCGTGACAAAGAAAAAATTGTCAAAATTTGTAGTGACATTCAGGAATCCAATCATGCAATGGAAAATGTCATTCAATCAAATAGAAATTAAGACCAATTTAATATAAGTGCCCTTCCTTGGTTATCAACAGAGCAACAAAGCAATTCTATAAAAGAAGTCATACAAAAAATTTGATTTCCCACAGGATTTGTTGCGAACATAAACAATCTCATATCAAAGAAAAATAAATTTGGGCCAGGGATGAAAATGCATTATTGACATACCTTCATTAAGGTGATTCATGTTCTTGTGTATTTACTATATATTTGTATATTGTGCATGTACTTTTGATTGTATTATGTAAGAAAACAATGAAAAGATCATTTTATAATTGTTACAGTACGTTCTACCTCTATCTCTCCCAGACCACTTCGATAATAATGTCAAGCAAGTCATATATGATCTTGGAAAATATATGAGGTAAGTAGTGATGTTTGTTCAATTTGTTGTATACATATTATATTTGCAATTTGTTTTACTTGTTATGTAATATATTGTATATTATTTTGTAAAGTCTCATTTATATATTTTTGTGTCTTGAATCTCTTGTAGGTGGTTGTCATATAAAGAAATCCATCAAGAAGATATAAAATATTGGAAGAGAAAAATTCCTCATCTAATGTGTGAAATGAAAAAGTGTCTACCTTCCACCTTTTTCCAATGCACAAGAACACTACCTCATACACCAAGTTGAGGAGATTGAATTGTGTGGACCTGTACACACTAGGTCAATGTGGATGGTTGAGAGGCACTTGAAATTTTTGAAGGCTTCAGTTCAACAAAGAGCACATCTTGAGGGTTCTATGGTGGAGGGATATATGGTATACTAGACTATGGTGTACATTAATGATAATATTCCTAATTTTGTAGCAAAGATCCACATAGATCCCATTTGGGATCCCAACCCCATTAACAAATTCAGAGGGGAGTACTTGATGGGGAAAGGTATATTGAGGAAAGTGAGAGGTAATTATAAGATGTTATTGTAGTTAATTAATTCTTAATCTTTAAAATAAATTGGTTGTAAGTCTGTTATCACTATTTAAAAAATTGGGTATTCTTGTCCCATATCTGGCTAGAAGTCTGCAAAAATGTGTTTAGCTTGGCCTTGTTACCTCTGAGTTTCTTGGGTCAAATGAGGGTTTAAGGTTTTTGAAATTCTAACCCTTCCTATGTTTGAAAAACCCTTATGTTCTATTTCTGCGTTACTTTTGTCACTTAAAGAAGGGTCGGTTTATCGTTAAAAGTGTTCCCCCATAGGTTTTCTCTAGGTGGTCTTTCAAATATTTTCAAAATTTATGCCTTTGCCTATGTCTTGTTCTAATGTTTGTCGGGCTCCTTAATAAGTGTGCAACTCATTGCTAATCCTACGGTTGTCATTGTTTCGCTAGGTAGAGATGCTAGCAGGTTAATGTTTGCGAAATAGTGAAAAGGCTAGGCGGGCCCGACCAGATGGATTGACCGTCAGATTAAAGGATTGCATCTTGTTTTAAATCCAATGGCTCGCGTTGATTCGCTAGCCCAAAGTGCATGTGATTTACCCTTTGCAAAGTAGCAAAAGACTTGGAGGGTCCCAGAGGCGCATAAGGTAATTGGTTAAAGGACGATCAGCTCAGAAAAGATCAACGGTTCGCGATGGTTCACAGCCTAAAGATACCCGTTGTTTACCATTTGAGAAGTTGTGAAAAGGTGGAATGCCCGGGCGAGGTGGTCATGGCAAAGGTAACTGACGAGCAAGTTGTCGAGATCCAACGGTTGTCGCTGCTTCGTGAAGATAAGTGGCCTAAGATTTAAGCTCTGCGAAATAGCGAAAGAGTCAGTGGGCCCAAAGGATAGGTAGGTCATAAGTTTTAAAGGTTGATTAAGTATGATTTAATCGGACGGTTGTCATGGATTTGCAGCCTAAAGTCAAGCGGAGATTAATTTTCACGAAATAGCGAAATGATGTGGCGATCACATGACGACTGAAATGGTAGGACAGATGGGTTGTTCTGTGGAAAGAATTACTAACTTGTCATATACACGTGGCTCTGAAGGGTAGTTGAGGGCCCGCCTTGGTTCAACTGACAGTTATGTTGAGAATGGTGAAGTAAAACACGTGGCAGCTTTAGAAATGAACCTGGTGGAACTTCCTGAGCAAATAGCCAACTGCCACATGGTGTTTGCTAACCGGTCATGCAATAAAGCAAGTGGTCTCCGAGTTAAAGGGCCCACTTGGAAGGTCTAAAGCCTGTTAAATGGTGTTCATCTCATTGTCAATCCAACGGTTGTCATTGTTTTGCAGCCCGAAGATGCCTGCAGTTTAGTCTTTGCGAAATGGCAAAAAACGTTAGCCATCATGGTTAAGCACAGTTAGTTAAGAAGATTGGTGGTCACTATAGGAAGTAAAGACCAAGCAAGTAAGTGATGATCTAATGACCGACATTGTTTCATGGGGTAAAAGTGTGCATGGTTTAGTGTTCGCGAAATGGCGAAAAGAAGGTAGGGCCCATCACTAACACAGAAAGACTGGAAGGAGTAAAAGTAGTGCAGGTTCCCAAGATCCAACAATCGTCATTGCTTCGCGAAAGAAAAGTGCATGGGTTTTAAGCTCTACGAAATGGCGAAACGGCTAAAACTAAGAAAAACTCAGAGAACTTGTGGTCCGTTGCAGCCTGTTTTTGAATTCAATTTTTACGAATTCAATCTGAGGTGATGGTTGAAGCATGCGGGATTAATTTATCAATTTAATGCCAACTTGTCATATTAAGGTCCGCAACAATTGAATATTGGTACCATTTCAACAAGTTTGTTACAGAGGAGTTGGTGCAGAGCGAGTTTCTTCAGGTGAATAACCAGGTTTTTTTTGTGTTTTCCTTGCTAATTGCAGTCTGAGAATCAGTGTTGCTGTGTGAATTGTTTCATTAGAGTTTTCTGGAAATCCCAATTGATATAGTTGCATTAATGGGATGGCGCCAAGAAGGGAGTTAACAGGAAAAGTAAATTACTAGGATAGGAATATTTGTGATGATTGTCTGGAACAGCTAACTATGTCTACCAATTTCGGGGCCAAGGCTAAAGAATTGGTACCAAAGAACCCTCGTTTAAGAATCGAAGATGGCCTATATGAAAAAGGCAATTGGTTAAGGGATCCACAAATAGGGATGTCAGGTTTAGGATTATTCAAAGTAGGTTTTGGTCAGAGACATTCCCTTGCCCCTTTAAATAGCATATGGGAACTGGATGTGGGGAAGCTTATAGTTCCTAGTGTATTCATGGATATAGATTTGTTGACTTTGATTGCACAAAATTATGACCCTATAGCTAGATGTATTAGGAATGTGAAAGGATCAACCCTGATTAAAATTAAAGATGATGAATTCAGTAGTGTGTTTAAGCTCAGTGAAGCTTCAAATTTGTTAGAGCCTATTGATTTTGAATCACTGGCCCAGGATTATGATGCACAAAGGGATCACCTTAGGAGTGGCCCATTGAAAGAGTTCTTTGTTAAAATAGGAGGGTTAATAGTTGTAGGCCCCAGTACAATGGAACCCTTCTCCCTGAACCTGTTTACTCTAAGAGCTCAGGGTATGTATTGGGCACTTTGTTAGATTTTTGGAGAAGATGCTGAGAAGAACATGCCAACCCATTACATGCTGATGATTTCACAAATTCTAAACCCCTCCCTGGCAATAAGATTTGATTATGCGCCATACCTCACTGATGCAATTCATGCAGGGATAGTAGGGATAAAAAATGGTAAGGTGGACAGACCGTTTGGATGGTATTCTCTTCTAATGCACATGTTTTTGTTCAAGGGCGCTGATTATTTTGCAAAAGAAATGGATTTGGTCAAGGTGAAAGATAAGGAAGAGATGCTTGTTCAAATTTGGAGTACTGTTTTATCCTGGGACAGAGAGGATGCTAGCTATCTAAAGTTTGACAGATACTTTGCATCTAAGATTAGATTTCTTTTGTGCACATAAAACCCTAGGATTCCAAAGGCTCTCTTGGAATTCCTCAGGCCCAAGGAGTTTGTAGAAGGTATTAAGATTGTTCATAATTGGGGAGATATGTATTTGTACACTGTTTCTAAAATTTTCAGAGTATATGGTTTCAGAGGCACTCCATATTTATTGCCTTATCAAGTCCCACTGAAGATAGGAATTGCTAAAGTCTTAAGGAAAATTGGAGGTGTACAAGAGGCAGAGCTGACAAATAGAGGTAAAGCGACTATTTTCCTAGCTATTACCATGGCACATCATTTTGTGATCACTAAAGGTGGCTGGAAGTATTTTGAAGAATTCCTTAAACCATATAGATTGTCAACTGCCGTTTCAAGATTAGCAGACCCTGAAGACTTTTTCAACGGAATTTTTAGGAAGAGAGCAGTTTGTAAAGGGAGACCTCACCAATTTCAGTTCCCTGAAGATATAATTAGGAATGAATTCAATTTGGATGAGCAAGAACTGAGGAAAGAGAAGTGGGTTGCATATAAAAGGGCTCTTGATTTCATTCATCAATTTGATAGTAGTTCTGACCCTCTTTCTAGTTTCAATCCCTTTGAGGAGAAAGTCAAATTCTTGATTCTTTATTTTGAAGACCTCATGCAAAATTTGAAAGAAAAGAGGGAGGATTTAATGAGAAATCATCCTAACAGGGTTAAATTGGTTCTAGCTAATCCTGCCTTTGCTAAGGCTATCCCACCAGGAGATTATGTAATGCACAAGAAATCAAGATACAGTGTGATGATGCCAGTGATAGTTGAGCCTTCCACTTCAAGAGGGAAAAGAGAAATTGAGGATTTCATTGACATCCAAGACTCCCCTAAAAGGCAAAGGGTAGGGAAGTAAGTGCAAACAAATGAGCCTCAGTATTCTCCATCTCAGTCCCCTATCCACATAGGAGATGAGCAAGCGCTGGCCGGACAACTGTTACAGTTAGGGAGTCTCGAGGAGATTGCCTACACATATGAGGAGACACAAGAGGGATGCCAGAAGAGCCACCCAGTGCTCAAATGAACTTGACGGATGGTGAGTTCAAAAGTAAAGAGTTAGACCTTACTGTCAAGCAAGCCAGTGAAGAGTTCCTGGCTGATAGTAACTTTGTTACTATAGGGGCCTTCATGCAGTTTGTATGGAAGCAAAACATGGAACAATTCAAAGCCAAATGTGAACAAAGGAAGAGTGAGCAACCTCACAGAGATGTAATTTAGGTAGAGGAAGAGGTGAAACAAGAGATTATTGAAGAGTTCAAGACCATTACCCCTGAAAATGGAAGAGAGATGGTATCAAAGGCTAGTGTTTTGATCCTCCCTAAGTGGGATATAGTTGATGCTCTGGTACTTGAAGCAATCAGGAAGGAAACCAAACCCATGTAAGGAGTGATCATCAATAGAGATAATGCTTCTTTAGTCACGTGGTCACTAAGGAAGGATGAAAATAAAAGAAGAAAAGATGTATCAGATTCTAGTCTCCTAGGAGGCATGATTGTAAAAAGAGTCCAAGATACAGGAGTGGTGGAAGCTGCAAGCACAGTCTTGGAAACCGCAAAGTTTAATGTAGCAGTGGCAGAAAAAGACGCAAAAGAAAAGGCCAATCTCCAATTAAAATTGGAAACAATCTTAAAGGCTTACAATGAGGCCAAAGAAGGAGTAGCCAACATAGACAATATTATTGCTAGACTTCAGGGTCAGTTGGCAGCTCAACACCATCAAGGTGAATCCTCCACTCTTATGATAACTTCTTCTCCAGCAAGACCTCCACCTACGAGCCCTATCATAGAATATCCCCCTTATTCTATGCCTTCTGGTTTCCAGTCAGCTGAAACTATTCAATATGAGTTGGAAAAGTTGAAACAGGCTCAAGCCCTATTTGCAAGCAAATATGAGGAAAAATTAAAAGCCACAATTTTGAAGTTTGTTGATTCAATAAGGCCCTTTGTCATTCACATTTCTATGAAGAGGATTCTAAATATTTTGACCGAATTAAGAGAGGATAAAACCACCTTGGAACCAATTTTTAATAAGTGGATGCCTAGAGGTAAGGAGTTAGAGCTCATGTGTTCATCCCATGCAGATGCAGAGGCAAATGACAATCTCAAGTCCACTAGTGAATTCATAAGAGAAATGAATATACTCTCAGAAGAAAGGGCAGGTGTAAAAAGAAAGGCCCAACTATATAGAAAGGAACATTCTGATCACAAATATGAATTGTTTCCAGGGGGGTTTGCTAGCCCTACTCAGTTAAAAGAGGAGAAGGCATGGTTAGAAGAGCTAGACCACAAATTGTCCAAAAGGGTTAATGAAATCATTAACACTGATGACACATCCTTATTTGTCAAGACAATTGAAGAGATTGAAAAGGTGAAATCACACTATAGTTTCATAGAAACAAAAATTGGGCAATTAAGGGTCACTTGAAAAAGGCTAAAAGGAATGGAGAAGAAGATTGTTGGCTTTTCTTGGCCGAATGATGACGTGTTCCAAGAATGGAAGGATAAATAAGCCAGACAAAAAGAAGTTCCCAAACAGCTAGAAGATGTTGTAATGGGACAACAAGTTGAAGAGGTCGTTGATACCAAAAAGGACTTGTAATTTGTTTCTTGGAGAATATTGCCATTTGTAACAAACTTTTCTTAGGTTTGTCTGAAGCTTCTATGCATCCATGATGTTATAAATGGATACCAGGACTAATAGGAAAAATGATCACAAGAATTTTGTAAAGAACCTCTGGCAAAATATATTTAGGGCCCTTTTTCTGGTCTTAAGGAGATTGCTCTGAGTTAAGTTATATTTTTAGTAATGAATATGAATATACAGATCAAAGTTTTAGGCCTAAAATTTTTTTGTCTTCTAGTGTGCATTCTTTAGTTTGCTGGTTTCATTTGGATAATCTAGGGTTGTTCGAATGAGTATGGATTGTAAGGCAATCTTATAGACGTTATTTCTGGCTTTTCTCTTCAAGAGAGGGATTAAATATGCATGAAATACTTCTGTTAGCAAGTCTATTATTTGTCACTATGAATCTAATGAATTGTTTTGGTTAAATGGGAGAGGACCTATGTATATGCTAGGCATGTATGGGGTTCATAAAAGCCAAAATGATGAGATGTATGAGAGTGTTCAGTTTTGAGAATTATTGTTTGATTTAGGTGACTCTATGGCCCAGATAAGGCACTGGTATCAGATTGTAGGATTTCTTTCTATCTTTCTTGAAGATCAATACTGAAAATGAATACAAGTTTTTCTTTTAGTGTTTCAATTTCATTGAGGTGATGAAATCCACAGGTTTTTTAGCATTGGTTTACTGTGGATCTCAATTTTAAAGTGTGAAAGTATTCATAGAAGGTATACCCACCTGAACTTTGGATAAGTTTAAAGTATAGAAGGTCTCAAAACCTTGTTATATGTTACTCTTGAGTTCCATTTCCCTGAGCTTTTCATATGCAGACAAATTTGATTTATTTCTTACAGGAAGGATAGAAGGGAAATCAAAATTTGAGACTAACAAAACTGGCGACTCTACTGGGGAGAGTCATAGCACATATTTATGTTACAGAATGGTTCCTGAATTAGTTTAGAAGTTTGTTCAGATATTTGTGTTGTGGAAGATTGCCTGATCTCTCATTTGTGTTATCTTTCTCTTTGAAAATCTTCGTGATTTTTGTTAAACATTGGCAAGTAATTTGTTTAAGCTTGTTTTCTTATTTCCCACAGTCTTTGTGGGTGGCGACTCTGACAAGTATAACCAGTCCTTTTAAAATAAGTGTAAATCTTTTAAGAAAACAAGTATAATGCAGAGAGGAAGAAACACCAGGTCTTTCATGAGGAAGCATCCTCATGAGATGTTGCAAGAGGGATTACCTGAATAGGCATGGAGAGGCCAGAAAAGATCAGTTGTACATGAGCCATCTAATGCAGCTTGGGTACAGAAGAGCATCAATACGAGTAAGTCATCTGAGAGACCCATCTATGCAAATTCAAATTCTTCTTCCCACGAATCTAAGTATGATATTTTAGGCTTCCATTCCGGTTTGTTTGGGAATATTGAAGATGTCCAAGTTTTAAATCAGGGGTTCTCCCATGCTAGCTTGTCTGGGAAGGACAGAAATAGTTAAAATATTAAGAGAGATTATGTACCTAGAACAATTGATGGAAACATCAGTTTAATTGATATTGACCAAGTCAATGTGTGAGACTCTAAAGAAATCTTCCCTGATGAAGATAAGGTATCCCAAGAAATTGAAGTCTTGAATAGAAGAGTCCATCATTTAATTTCCTTAAGAACACAAAAGGAAGAAGATAAAGAAAGAGAGGTAAAAGCAAAATTGATGGAGAGGGATAGGATTTTAAGACAAATAGTTGATCTTGAGTTATTTACCCAAGAGAAAGCCAAGAGTGAGGATGAAGGTCTAGTCATCAGAGAAATTCTAGTTCCCAAGACCAACCCTCCATACAAATCTATTGTGAAATTGAATAGGGAAGTCCTTAGTGACGCACAACCTGTTAGAAACAATGTAGATAAAGGGAAGCAGAAGTGCATAGAAGGTGGGTCTGGATCTAAGACTACAACGAAGATCTCTCACATGCTATCTGCACATGAAAGAGAGATGGAGAGGATGAGGAAAGAGAAAGAAGACTTGCAAATGGAGTTGGAAAAGTCTAAATAAGAAGCAGCCAATCAAGAAGTTAAAAGAAAGATTAATTATCTAAAAGCTCCTCCTATAAGTTTTCCCTCAGTAGACCTAAATAAACATGTTCCTCAGCAAGCTTCACTCCCTCCAGTCAAAATTCAGTCAGCCTTGCCTATAAGTACTGTCCCAGTTAATATAGCCCCTGTCAATAACCAAGGTAACCAAATCCCTCTAACTCATGGCCCTAATGTAAGAATGAACATGGGAAATAATCTTGCTGCTAATCAATTCCAAAGAAGACCTATTAACTTGGAGTTATACAGACAACTTTTCTTTGATGGAATCCCAGGGTACCCCAATCATGTTCCTACATAATTAAGGGATAGACTCCACAAATTTCTTGGCAATAATGCAATAAGTGTAGAAGAGCACTTAAATCTTTTGGTGACTATTAATGACTATGAAAAAATAGATGAAGATGTCATCATGAAATTGTTTGTGCAGTCCTTAGTAGATGATGCAAGGGACTGGTATAGAGGTCTCCCTATGAATAGCATTGGGTCTTGGGAAGATTTGAAAAACTACTTTCAAGAACAGTATGGTGACAAGACAAATGTGAGCTTTATGCTCAATGACTTCAACAATATCAGAAAGTCTGATAATGAAATTGTCAAACTTCAATGCTAGATTCCCAAAAGAAATGCATAGGTTATATCAAGTGATGAGGTTAGATGATAATATTTGTCTGAATACTTATTACAATGCCTTTGATTCTAAAATGTCCTATATTATGAGGGATAAAAATCCGCATAGTTTGAGGGATGCATTCAGAATTGCCATTAATGTGGAGAGAAATAGGAAAGCATCTGGGAAAGTAGGGAGAAGAACTGATGGTAAGCTGTGGTAAGAATCAAAACAGCAACCCAATAAAGTTGCTAAAGAAGAAGACAAAATAGAGAAATTAGTGACTACTATGATGGATCTTACTGCCAAGGTGAGTAAAAATGATAAGTCTCATTACAATTGGCAAGATAGACCTCCTAGGTTGCATGAAATGCCTTACAACACTACTTGGAAGGATGGGAAACCTCAAAATGAGAAGCCAAAAAATACTCAAAACCAAGACACCCCAGATCCTTTAAAAGGAGGAAATGTTCATAATATGGAGAATACTCCCTGGTCCATGGCTTGTGATGGACCATATTCTCCTCATCAATGTGTTGTAGCTCAAGCCCTTGAAGAATCCATGAGACAAGAGGTTGAGCCTGATATAAATATGTTTGAAACTATCATAGAAAGTGATGATGAGTCATTACAAAGTGAACTTAGTGAATGTGATGTGTTGAATAGTAAAAGGTCTTACCAAGGATAGTTGTCACTTGATTGGCATTCCACTTTGAATGTGGTAACAATTGAAGATGAATAAGTTCATCTTAGAAGACCTAGTGATGAAGAAGTAAGAAATCTCACTAAGGTTGCCATAGCCAAAGCCAAGCACAATTACAATTTGAGAAGTACTAAGAAGGATGGGGATCAAGGTGAACCTGGTTCAATGTTTATAAAAGAGATATCCCAGAAGAAAGCAGCAAGTAAAGCAACCTTGCCCCAAGATAGTTAAAAAGGGAATGGCCAATTAAAAGATATGGCTAAAGGTATGGATAATAATGCTACTGGTGACCTACAAGGAATTGCTGCAATAAAGAAGGCAAGTCAACCTAAGACAAAGAAAGTTAAGGCTAATACTGAGTTGATTAATAATTCTGCATTTGATGTGACTTGGGCTCTTACCCAGATGAAGGTCATTGTCCCATTGATAGAGTTATTGAAAATAAAGGAACGTAGAGAAGCTTCTTTATATTTATTTTCTAAAATATCTGACAGTAGCACAACTTTGCCTTCAAGTTCAATGGAAGGTGAAAAGGATCATGAGTTGCAAACCCCAAAGGTATATGTTGGAACAACTATTACACAAGAGCCTTCACAGGTTGATCCTTTTTATGTTACTTTGTTAGTGAATAACCAGTTAATTAAAAACTATATGATAGATTCCGGTGCAACTGCAAATGTAATGCATTATGGTGTCATGAAAGAATTAGGATTGTCAGTAAGTAGAGTGTATGGGAAGTGTTATGCTATGGATAACAGAGAAGTGCTAGTGATAGGTACAATGAAATATGTTAAAGTAAAAATAGCAGCATTCCCTGAAGCAACATACAAGATGGATGTCATTGTAATTGACACTAAACCCCACTATGGCATGTTGTTATCCAGACAGTGGGCTGCAGCAGTAGGTGGAAATGTTCAGTTGGATCTGTCATATGCTACTATCCCAATTAATGGAAACCAAGTCAAATTGTATAGATAACCACGTGCCCCTAGGGTAATTGAGAAAGTAGATCCTAGTATGCTCAACTGTATGATTGATGTGGATCTTGACAATTTTAGAATACAACCAATTTTACCTCAATTGAAGAATACTGACTCTATTGTGATTGAATTGGAATCTCAACAGCATGATTTGTGGCACATGTATTTTGATGGAGCTTTCTCTAAAGAAGGATCTGGACCAGGAGTTCTTTTGGTATCCCCTTCAAGTATAACCTTCAAATATTCCTTTCTGTTAACCTTTCAGTGTACAAATAACATTGTTGAATATGAAGCCTTGTTATTGGGGCTTGAAGTTGCAAAAAGGCATGGCATTCAGTTCTTAAAAGTGTTAGGAGACTCAGAATTGGTTGTTTCTCAAGTTAGAGATAAGTATGCATCTAAGAATGATAGACTAAAAAGATACAAGCATGCAGTATGGGATGTGATTGAGCATCTTAGTGCATTATCTATAAATTGGATAGAAGGATCTAAGAATATCATGGTTGATTTCTTAGCAAATGTTGCATTAATTAATGATAATGCAATGCTAACTAGTATATCCATAGTTGAGATAAAAGCTAGGCCTGCCATTCCTGACAATGTATATAATTGGCAAGTGTTTGTTGATGATGAAGATATTCTCAGATTTATACAATGCATTGATGACTATGATGGACAAAAAATTGATTGCAATGCCTTGGTAGAAGTGGTTGAAAATAGAGAAACTGTGTCTGGAAACGACCTAGTTCAGTTAGAAACTAATGAAATACCTAAAGGGTTGGTAGAACTGGAAGGTATGTTTAGTTACAGTGATAGTCATCTACACCAGCAATCAACCACTAAGTTAGATGAACTAGAGGAAGTAAACTTGGGGACATAATCATCCCCTAAGTTGGTGTATATTGGAAAAAATTTGCCTCCTCATGTCAAAGTAAACCTTGTTAATTTATTAAAGAAATATAAGCATGTTTTTGCTTGGTCTTATGAAGATCTGAAGGCATATAGATAGGATCCATTTCAGCATGAAGTCCCTTTGCTTCTAGATGCTAAGCCTTTTAGACAGAAATAAAGACCTATCAACCCCTTGTTGGAATCTAAAATGCAGCAAGAATTAACCAAGTTAAGGGAAGGGGGAATCATTAAGCCTATAAGGCATTCATCATGGGTGTCAAATTTGGTCCTGGTTAGAAAGAAGAATGGGGACATAAGACTTTGTGTTGATTTTAGGAACCTAAATGTTGCTTCCTTGAAAGATAATTACTCTTCTCCTAACATGGAAGCAATATTGTAGAGAGTAATTGGTTGTGACCTATTGTCTATGATGGATGGGTTCTCAGGGTATAACCAGGTGTTAGTAAAAGAATCTGAACAATTCAAAACTGCTTTCACCACCCCTTGGGGAACGTACGTGTATGTCAGAATGCCTTTTGGTTTGAAAAATGTTGGAGCTACTTTTCAGAGGGCAATGGATGTAGCTTTCAAGGAATTCATCAATACTATCATGGTAGTATATCAAGATGATTTGACATGTTTCTCCAAAAGGGCGGATGACCACTGTGCACACTTAGAACAGGTTTTCAGTAAAGCTCTGGAATTTGGTGTATCCTTAAATCCAAAAAAGTGTCATTTGGATGTCACTGAAGGGAAGCTGTTAGGGTATATTGTCTCTAAAGAAGGGGTTAGAATAGACCTTGAAAGAATTGAATCCATGAAAAATGTACCTGAGCCAAAGAGTGTTAAAGGTATCCAATCTTTCTTGGGCAAAGTAAATTTTGTTAGAAGATTTATTGCAAATTTTGCAGAGATAGTCAAGCCCATTGATAAACTACTTAAGAAGGATACAAAGTTATGCTGGGATGAAGAAGCTTCAAAGGCTTTTGATGAAATCAAAAGGGCTATTCAGGAGGCACCAATGTTGAAGTCCCCTGACTACAGTAAGCCTTTCTCTCTATTTTCTTTTTCTTCATATCACACACTGGCTGTAGCTCTTTTACAAAAGTATAATGAAGGATATGAACATCCTATAGCTTTTTACAACAAATCTTTATAGGTTGCAGAGTTAAAATATGAAATTATGTAGAAACAAGCATATGCTTTAGTCAAGGTTGTTAAAGCTTTTAGGCCATATCTTGTAAATGCTTGAGTAATTGCTTATGTCCCACATGCGGCTGTCAAAGATATTCTATCCCAGTCTGAGATCATTGGTAAAAGATACAGATGGATAACCCGAATCCAAGAGTTTGATTTAGAGATTAAGATCACTAAATTAGTGAGAGGTTTAGGCCTTGCTAAGCTGATGGTTGAAGAACATCCTCATCACCAGTATCGAGACACAGCCATGGTACTCATAGATAGTACATTTTTTAAGGGATGCAACATTTTCAGAAGGGATGACCCATAACCAAAGAAGAACATTGAAGTTGAAATCACAAAAGTATGTCCTCATTCAGAGTGATCTGTTTTGGCGAAATAGAGATGGGGCATTGCTAATGTGTTTGGATAAATCCTAGGCTAAAAGAGTGTTAACTGAAATGCATGATGGAGTGTGTGGAGGTCACTACTCTGCCAAGACAATTGCTGGTAAGATAGTTCGAGTTGGATATTATTGGCCTAATTTGTTTAAAGATGCCCATGAACATGTCCGGAGATGTGACCCATGCTAGAAGTTTTCATCAAAATTGAAGTATGGGGGAGCTTTACCCCTCAACCTAGTCACAATGGAAGCCCCTTCTGTCCAATGGAGCATTGATTTTATTGGAGAAATCGTTGAGAAATCAGGAAGAGGGCATAGGTGGATTATAGTAGCTACTGATTATTTTACCAAGTGGATTGAAGCTATACCCACTAGGAGAGCCACAAGTAAGGTTGTTATTGACTTCCTGATGGATAATGTCATAACTAGATTCGAAGTCCCTGTAAAACTAGTGATAGATAATGCCATGAGCTTCAGGTAAGAAGAGTTCGTTGAATTTTGTGCCAGCCATGGAATAGTTATGTCCTACTCTTCGCCCTATCATCCTTAGGGTAATGGGCAAGTTGAATAAAGTAATAAGAGCCTCTTGAACATTATTAAGAAAATCCTAGAGGAAAATAAAAGGTCTTGGGACCAAAAGTTAAAATTAGCTCTATGGGCTGATAGGGTTACTATCAAAGAACATTTGGGGTTTCACCTTTTGAATTGGTTTATGGCACACAATCTAGGGTGTCAGTCAATAATCTTCTTCCAGTGTATAAGTTCCTGCAAGCTGAAGACATGGAGTTATCTAAACCTATGGAAGATCGGATGATTCAAATGGTGGAGGTAGAAGAAGCTAGAACTTTGGCTCACAAGAGTAAGTTAAAGATCCAATTGCAGTCCAAATATGTATTTGACAAAAGAACCTTATTGAGAAAGTTTCAAATTGGTGATGTGGTTCTTCAATGGAATGCGAAAGGACAAGATAAGGGGAAACACAAAAAATTTGAGTCACTATGGATAGGCCCCTATGTGGTTTGTGATCTTAATGGAAAGGATTCATATTTTTTGCAGAATATGAATGATGAGGTACAGGAATTTCTAGTGCATGGACAATTCATGAAACATTACTTTTCTTAATGTCCATGCAAAGTAGGTCCTAGTCTGTACATATTTAGGTTTGCTTTTGTTGTTGTTTTTTGGGCTTGTGTTTAGTCTATTCTCCAGAGAGTTTTTGAATTCTTGTGTTGATCTTACAATCAACCATCCACAGTCAGAGCCGTTGTTATCACTATTTAAAAAATTGGGTATTCTTGTCCCATATTTGGCTAGAAGTCTGCAAAAATGTGTTTAGCTTGGCCTTGTTACCTCTGAGTTTCTTGGGTCAAATGAGGGTTTAAGGTTTTTGAAATTCTAACCCTTCCTATGTTTGAAAAACCCTTATGTTCTATTTCTGTGTTACTTTTGTCACTTAAAGAAAGGTCGGTTTATCGTTAAAAGTGTTCCCCCATAGGTTTTCCCTAGGCTGTCTTTCAAATATTTTCAAAATTTATGCCTTCGCCTATGTCTTGTTCTAATGTTTGTTGGGCTCCTTAATAAGTGTGCAACTCATTGCTAATCCTACGGTTGTCATTGTTTCTCTAGGCAGAGATGCTAGCAGGTTAATGTTTGTGAAATAGCGAAAAGGCTAGGCGGGCCCGACCAGATGGATTGACTGTCAGATTAAAGGACTGCGTCTTGTTTCAAATCCAATAGCTTGCATTGATTCGCTATCCCAAAGTGCACGTGATTTACCCTTTGCAAAGTAGCAAAAGACTTGGCAGGTCTCAAAGGCGCGCAAGGTAATTGGTTGAAGGATGATCAACTCAGAAAAGATCAACGGCTCATGTTTATTCTTGGCCTAAAGATACCCATTGTTTACCTTTCACGAAGTTGCGAAAAGGTGGAAGGCCCGAGCGAGGTGGTCATGGCAAAGGTAACTGACGAGCAAGTTGCGAGATCCAATGGTTGTCGTTGCTTCACGAAGATAAGTGGCCTGAGGTTTAAGCTCTACGAAATAGTGAAAGAGTCGGTGGGCCCAAAGGACAGGCAAGTCATAAGTTTTAAAGGCTGATTAAGTAGGATTTAATCAGACAGTTGTCGTGGATTCGCAGCCTAAAGTCAAGCAGAGATTAATGTTCGCGAAATAGCAAAATGATGTGGCAATCACACGATGGCTGACATGGCTAGACAAATGGGTTGTTCTATGGAAAGAATTAGTGACTTGTCAAATACACGTGGCTTTGAAGGGTAGTTGAGGGCCCGCCTTGGTTCAACCAACAGTTATGTCGAGAATGGTGAAGTAAAACACATGACGACTTCAGAATGGAACCTGGTGGAACTTCCGAAGCAAATAGCCGACTACCACATGGCATTTGCTAACCAATGATGCAATAAAGAAAGTGGTCTCCAAGTTAAAGGGCCCACTTGGAAGGTCTAAAGCGTGTTAAATGGTGTTCATCTTGTGGTCGATCCAACGGTTGTCATTGTTTCACAGCCTGAAGATGCCTGTAGTTTAGTCTTTGTGAAATGGTGAAAACCGTTAGCCATCATGGATAAGCGCGGTTACTTAAGAAGACTAGTGGTCACTGTAGGAAGTAAAGACCAAGCAAGTAAGTGATGATCTAATGGTCATTATTGTTTCATGGCGTAAAAGTGTGCATGGTTTAGTGTTCGCGAAATGGCGAAAAGAAGGGAGGGACTATCACTATGATAGAAAGACCGGAAGGAGTAAAAGTAGTGTAGGTTCCTGAGATCCAACGATCGTCGTTGCTTCACGAAAGAAAAGTGTAGCGGTTTTAAGCTCTATGAAATGGCAAAATGACTAAAACAAAGAAAAACTCAAAGAACTTGTGGTCCGTTGGAGCTTGTTTTTGAATTCAATTTTTATGAATTCAATTCTAAGGTGATGGTTGAAGCATGCGGGATTAATTTCTCAATTCAATGCCAACTTGTTGTATTAAGGTCCACATCAATTGAATATTGGTACCATTTCGACAAGTTTTTTGCAGAGGAGCTAGTGCAGAGCAAGTTTCTTCAGGCAAATAACCAGGTTTTTTCTGTGTTTTCCTTGCTAATTGCAGTCTGAGAATCAGTGTTGCTGTGTGAATTGTTTCATTAGAGTTTTGTGCAAATTTCCAATTGATATAGTTGCATTAACGGGATGGCGCCAAGAAGGGAGTTAACAGGAAAACTAAATTACCAGGATAGGAATATTTGTGATGATTTTCTCCAACAGCTAACTATGTCTACCAATGTCGGGGCCAAGGCTAAAGAATTGGTACCAAAGAACCCTCGTTTAAGAATCAAGGATGGCCTATATGACAAAGGCAATTGTTTAAGGGATCCACAAATAGGGATGTCAGGTTTAGGATTATTCAAAGTAGGTTTTGGTCAGAGACATTCCCTTGCCCCTTTAAATAGCATATGGGAATTGGATGTGGGGAAGCTTATAGTTCCTTGTGTATTCATGGATGTACATTTGTTCACTTTGATTGCACAAAATTATGACCCTATAGCTAGATGTATCAGGAATGGCCAAGGATCAACCCTGATTGAAATTAAAGATGATGAATTTAGAAGTGTATTTAAGCTCAGTGAAGCTTCAAATTTGTTAGAGCCTATTGATTTTGAATCACTATCCCAGGTTTATGATGCACAAAGGGATCACCTTAGGAGTGCCCCATTGAAAGATTTCTTTGTTAAAATAGTAGGGTTAACAGTTGTAGGCCCCAGTACAATGGAACCCTTTTCCCTGAACCTGTTTACTCTAAGAGCTAAGGGTATGTATTGGGCACTTTGTCAAATTTTTGGAGAAGATGCTGAGAAGAACATGCCAACCCATTACATGCTGATGATTGCATAGATTCTAAACCCCTTCCTGGCAATAACATTTGATTATGCGCCATACCTCACTGATGCAATTCATGAAAGGCTAGTAGGGATAAAACACGGTAAGGTGGACAGACCGTTTGAATGGTATTCTCTTTTAATGCACATATTTTTGTTCAAGGGTGCTGATTATTTTGCAAAAGAAATGGATTTGGTCAAGGTGAAAGATAAGGAAGAGATGCATGTTCAACTTTGTAGTACTATTTTGTCCAGGGACAGAGAGGATGCTAGCTATCTAAAGTTTAACAGATGCTTTGCATCTAAGATTAGATTTATTTTGTGCACGAAAAACCCTAGGATTCTTAAGGCTCTCTTGGAATTCCTCAGGCCCAAGGAGTTTGCAGAAGGTATTAAGATTGTTCATAATTGGGGAGATATGTATTTGTACCCTATTTCTATAGTTTTCAGAGTATATGGTTTCAGAGGCACTCCATATTTATTGCCTTATCAATACCCACTGAAGATAGAAATTGCTGAAGTCTTAAGGCAAATTGGAGGTGTACAAGAGGTAGAGTTGACAAATAGAGGTAAAGGGACTATTTTCCAAACTATTACCATGGCACATAATTTTGTGATCACTAAAGGTGGCTGGAAGTATTTTGAAGAATTCCTTAAACCATATAGATTGTCAACTGTTGTTTCAAGATTTGCAAACCCTGAAGAATTTTTCAACAACATGTTTAGGAAGAGAGCAGTTTGTAAAGAGAGGCCTCACCAATTTTAGTTCCTTGAAGATATAATTAGGTATGAATTCAATTTGGATGAGCAAGAACTGAGGAAAGAGAATTGGTTTGCATATAAAGGGGCTCTTGACTTCATTCATCAATTTGATAGTAGTTATGACCCTCTTTCTAGTTTAAATCCCTTTGAGGAGAAAATCAAATTCTTGATTCTTTATTTTGAAGACCTCATGCAAACTTTGAAAGAAAAGAGGGAGGCTTTAATGAGAAATGATCCTAACAAGGTTAAATTGGTTCTAGCTAATCCTACCTTTGCTAAGGCTACCCCACTAGGTGATTATGAAATGCACAAGAAATCAAGATACAGTGTGATGATGCCAATGACAGGTGAGCCTTCCAGTTCAAGAGGGAAAAGAGCAATTGAGGATGTCATTGACATCCAAGACTCCCCGAAAAGGCAAAGGGTAGAGAAGGAAGTGCGGACAAATGAGCCTCATTATTCTCCATCTCAGTCCCCTATCTACATAGGAGATGAGCAGGCGGTGGCCAAATAGCTGTTACAGTTAGGGAGTCTCAGGGAGATTGCCTACACATATGAGGAAACACATGAGGGGATGCCAGACGAGCCACCTAGTGCTGAAATGAACTTGACTGTTAGTGAGCTCAAAGGTAAAGAGTTATACCTTTCTGTCAAGCAAGCCAGTGAGGAGTTCCTAGCTAATAGTAACTTTGTTACAATAGGAGCCTTCATACAGTTTGTATGGAAGCAAAACATGGAACAATTCAAAGCCAAATGTGAACAAAGGAAGAGTGAGCAGCCTCACAGAGATGTAACTCAAGTAGAGAAAGAGGTGAAACAAGAGATGATTGAAGAGTTCAAGACCATTATCCCTGAAAAGGGAAGAGAGATGGTATCAAAGGCTAGTGTTTTGATCCTCCTTGAGTGGGATATAGTTGATGCTCTGGTACTTGAAGCAGTCAGGAAGGAAACCAAACCCATGGAAGGAGTGACCTTCAGTAGAGATAAGGTTGCTTTAGTCATGTGGTCACTAAGGAAGGATGAAAATAAAAGAAGGAAAGATGTATTAGATTCTAGTCTCCTAGGGGGCATGATTGTAAAAAGAGTCCAAGATACAAGAGTGGTGGAAGCTACAAGCATAGTCTTGGAAACTGCAAAGTTCAATGTAGCAATGGTAGAAAACAGGCAAAAGAAAAGGCCAATCTCCAATTAAAATTGGAAACAATCTTAAAGGCTTACAATGAGGCCAAAGAAGGAGTAGCGAATAGAGACAGTATTGTTTCTAGACTTCAAGGTCAGTTGGCAGGTCAGCACCATCAAGGTGAATCCTCCACTCTTATGATAACTTCTCCTCCAGCAAGACCTCCACCTATGAGCCCTATCATAGAATATCCCCCTTTTCCTATGCATTTTGGTTTCCAGTCAACTAAAACTGTTCAACATGAGTTGGAAAAGTTGAAATAGGCTCAAGCCCTATTTGCAAGCAAATATGAGGAAAAGGTAAGAGCCACAATTTTGAAGTTTGCTGATTTAGTTAAGCCCTTTGTCATTCACATTTCTATGAAGAGGATTTTGAATATTTTCACCAAATTAAGAGAGGATGAAACCACCTTGGAACCAATTTTTAATAAGTGGATGCCTAGAGGTAAGGAGTTAGTGCTCATGTGTTCATCCCATGCAAATGGAGAGGCAAATGACAATCTCAGGTCCACTAGTGAATTCATAAGAGATATGAATAGACTCTCAGAAGAAAGGGCAGGTGTGAAAAGAAAGGCCCAACTATATAGAAAGGAATATTTTGATCACAAATATGAATTGTTTTTAGGCGTTTTTGCTGGTCCTACTCAGTTAAAAGAGGAGAAGGCATGGTTAGAAGAGCTGGACCACAAATTTTCCAAAAGGGTTAATGAAATCATTAACACTGATGACACATCCTTATTTGTCAAGACAATTGAAGAGATTGAAAAGGTGAAATCACACTATAGTTTCATAGAAACAGAAATTGGGCAACTAAGGGTCACTTAAAAAAGGCTGAAAGGAATGAAGAAGAAGATTGTTGGCTTTTCTTGGCTGAATGATTACGTGTTCCAGGAATGGAAGGATAAATATGCCGGACAAAAAGAAGAAGTTCCCAAACAGTTAGCACATGTTGCAGTGGGACAACAAGCTGAAGAGGCCGTTGATACTGAAAAGGACTTGTAACTATTTCTTGGAGAACATTGTGATTTGTAACAAAATTTTCTTAGGTTTGTCTGAAGCTTGAATGCATCCACGATGTTATAAATGAATACTAGAACTAATAGGAAAAATGATCACAAGAATTTTGTAAAGAACCTCTGGCAAAATATATTTAGGGCCCTTTTTTTGGTCTTAAGGAGATTGCTCTGAGCTATGTAATATTTTCAGTAATGAATATGAATATACAGATCAAAGTTTTAGGCCTAAAATTCCTTTGTCTTTTGGTGTGCATTCTTTAGTTTGCTGGTTTCATTTGGATAATCTGGGGTTGTTCGAATGAGCATGGATTGTAAGGCAATCTTATAGATGTTATTTTTGGCTTTTCTCTTCAGGAGAGGGATTAAATGTGCATGAAATACTTCTGTCAACAAGTCTATTGTTTGTTGCTATGAATCTGATGAATTATTTTAGTTAAATAGGAGAGGACCTATGTATATGTTAGGCATGTATGGGGTTCATAAAAGCCAAAATGATGAGATGTATGAGAGTGTTTAGTTTTGAGAATTATTGTTTCATTTAGGTGACTCTGTGGCCCGGATAAGGCACTGGTATCAGATTGTAGGATTTCTTTCTATCTTTCTTGAAGATCAATACTAAAAATTAATACAAGTTTTTCTTTTAATGTTTCAGTTTCATTGAGGTGATGAAATCCATAGGTTTTTTAGCACTGGTTTACTGTGGATCTCAATTTTAAAGTGTGAAAGTATTCACAGAAGGTATACCCACCTGAACTTTGGATAAGTTCAAAGTGTAGAAGGTCTCAAAACCTTGTTATATGTTACTCTTGAGTTCCATTTCCCTGATCTTTTCATATGTAGATAGAGTTGATTTATTTCTTACAGGAAGGATAGAAGGGAAATCAAAATTTAAGACTAACAAAGTCGTCTATTTTTTTTTTGTACAGTTGGTCGAGAGTAGGATGCACTACATTTTTATATTGCAAACAATCTTGATTGGAAGATGGTATGGATTGAACGATGTCAACATTATGGCCGCACATTAACATGGGAAGGTGCGACTTCATTGGCTTTAGCTCATCGTAATGGAGATTCCAATGTTGCGCAAAGGGAAATTGATTTAGCATATGGTTTAAGAGATAAAGAGGTACGTATAAATTTATTAATCACCCATATGTTTATCAACTCACGATGCAATAATTTTTACATGTTTGACATATTGCAGGTCAAACACCACAATGCTATTTGCTTCAATGGTCATAAATTTCACATCAAAAAGTTGGATGATACGAAGAAAACTTGTGATTCTGGATAACTGCAGTCTTTGAGGTGACCAATATTTCATCTAGAAATGACATACATCAAGAGTCTCAAAATTGATACTATGGAAATTTGGATGATATACTTGAGTGTGACTTTAATTCCTTAAAATTAGTTTTGTTCATTGTCAAATGGTAAAGGCTACGACTGAATAAAAATGATCCTGATAGAACTGTTATTGAACATGATAATGGATTTACAATGGTTAATATAAGGTCATTTGAGCCAATTGGGGATGAGCCCTATGTTATTCGAAGCCAATGTGAGTAGGTATTTTACTCAGAGGTTCCACATAAACCGGGTTGGTCATTTGTTGCTAGACATTATCCAAGAGGAAGGCCAATAAAGTATAATATGATGGAAGAAGAAGATACCGAAGAAGTAGAAGATGATGTAGATGATGATCATGATTGACAGTTTGTCGATGATGTTCCTAACGAAAATGTGTTGGCATTTTGAGTTTGTTGGCATTTTGCATGTAGATTGCATTAATGATATGTTGTCATTGATGTCAATTGAACCGGTATAATGATATTCATGATATTGTTGATGTTATTGTTGTTGTTACTTTTGTCTTGTAAACCAGTAAGAAGAGAATAAAGAAAGTAAGAAGAGAGTAAGAAGAGATTTGTAAAATGTTGTAACCGGTATGTAAAGTTTGTGAGTTAAATCGGTGAACCAATATGAAGGGTTAAACATGTCTATGTAATTTAACCGGTAAATCCTAACCTGTTGATAAGCCTTGACCGATAATGTTTGTTGGTTTATTACCTATTGAGTGGAAATGATGGAGACACGTGTGATCATTGTATGAGGATATGTTCAAATTGATTTGGCGCCTTTGTTTGATTTCTTGGAAAGGAGCAAAGTGAATTGCATCTAATGCACAATGCATGATGAGTTACAAAGTCCAATGGAGTGGTGATCATGGAGCGGTTGGAATTGTCTTGAAGAATGTGAAGAGATTGTCATGATTTCTAACGGTTAAGATTGTACCAACTTGTTTGTAATCTCAATGATGAGAATTAGGTTTTTGCTTGTGTTACCGACCTAATTGTCTGTGTATTTAAGGTCGATGAAGCTGTTTGTAAAAGTGTTGGCAAAGTTGACAAGATTGGTAGAAACTTGTGAGTGTGCAATTTCCTAACCGGTGGATGGATCTGTACTTCGAGTAAAGATAGATTAAAGGTTATAGAAGGATCTGATCAAGAAAATGTAGTGTGATTTAAACAGATCAAGAAAACCTGTTGTTTTCTAACAATTATAACAGAAGTTAAATCCCCTAACCGGGTAAGCTCTAACAAGCTTGGTTACTCATTAAATCCTCTAACAAGGTGGTCCATTAGCTTGGATTCTTAAATCCTCTGGTGAGGTTAGTCCTAATAGGGTATTGTGCTTTTTAGCAAGGCATACTTGTAAATCCCTTAACCGGGTGATTCCTAAATAGGAATTAGTTCTTAACAAGACTTATTGTAAATCTCTAACAGGCTTTGGCTCCCAACAGGGCTAATTCAGATGAGTTCAGATAGCTATCTTTGTGAGTCCCATCTCACCGTGGTTTTTACCTATTTGGGTTTTCCACGTATAAATATTTGTGTCATATGGTGAATGATTTTATGGATATGATGTTACATGATTAAATTAATTTATGATGAAGTATTGAAGGTTATGATTAAGAATTGTTGATTTACATAAAGGTTGAAGTTATTTACTATTAAAGTTGTCATAACAGTCAACCGGTTAAAGTCAAGTATTCTTATGAATATTGATCTTGACTGAGATATGTCTACTTTGTTTGACTGAGTTTGAGTTTGGGAACTTTGTGTCAGTTTTTCAATATACTGATTCACACACCCCCCCCTCTTAGTATTCTACCAGATACTTATTCTTTCATCATACCATCAATTGGTATCAGAGCATCTCAGGTCCTCTTTATCTAAAGCCTAACAGCTTGATGAAAAGATCTTGTAGATCATGATGAAGAAAGAAGGTCTGAAGTTCAACAAAGATAACTATAGAATATGGAGCAACATAATGAAGATTTACATCAAAATTCTTGGTAGCTAGTATTGGGAGCAAGTAGAACTAAGTATATTACACCTACTGGAATCCTGACTGATGATCAGAAAAAGGAACAGCAAGAAAATCACCAAGAATTAGAAGCTATTATCAGTTCCTTGTCTAATGTTTAATATGTAGATGTTCATGGTCTTGAAACTACATATGAAGTATGGAAGAAACTAGAAGATATCTATAGCGGTGATGAGCATGTCAAGATTGCTAAAGAAGAGAGTCTAAGAGGAAATTTCGATGATATGAGAATGTCTAAAGGGGAGAATATCCAGTAGTATGGTCAAAGGATAAAAGAGATAGGAGGAGAGATTAATAGTGCAGGAGGGAAAGTGGAGGATGCCACAATAATTAGCAAGGTACTGAGAACCCTGTTACCAGTCTATGCTATCCAAGTTGCAGCTATTCAGGAGCTGAAATCCATTGACAAGACAAAGGTATCTCTTGACTCTATTATTGGCAAACTTACTAATTTTGAACTTAATGGAAATGATGGTAGTGTACAGAGATCAGAATCTGCATTTAGAGCCTCTTTTTCTAAGCCATATGTGAGAAGAAGCAAAGATGCTAGCCATAGCTATGAATCCAGATCCAGCAACGATGTTGATGATGAAGACAATTTAGTGAAACTTGAAGCATTGTTGGTAAAACGACTTCCTAGAGGCACCAATAAATATAAAGGTAAGTTGCCTTTAAAATGTTTTGCATGCAATAAAATTGGTCATATAACAACTAATTGCCCTAATAGTGAAAATGAGTACAAAAGAGACAAATTTAAGAAGTATAAGGGTAAAGGCAAGAGAGATTGTCTTGTAGCTATTGACAGTGGCATTACTGATGAAGAATCTGATGATGATGCTAGTGAAGATATTGTGTTTGTAGCTATTAAGGAAGAATTATCATATCAGAAGGCACTAGTATCTAGAATGGATAACTCTGATGATTGGATCATTGATAGTGGTTGTTCACATCACATGACTGGTGATCGGAGCAAATTTATTTCCCTAAAGGAATTTGATGGCGGTGTTGTCAGATTTAGCAATGACTCACCCTATATGGTGAAAGACAAAGCAATTATTTCTCTTAATGGAAAAAATAGTGTTGACGATTTCTATTGGGTTGAAAGCCTAAAGCACAATCTTCTTAGTGGCGCACAACTTAATGACAGAGGATACCCACTGGAATTCAGAAACGGTATGTGCAAAATCTTTGGCAACAAAGGTGAATTGATTGCAACCAGTAAACAAACCAAAGGTAATCTATTTCATCTCAATCCTAAAGCTAGCAACTATTTGATTGCAAAAATGGATGATAGTTGGCTTTGGCATAGGAGATTTTGTCATATTAATTTTGACAATATTATTGAAGCAAGCAAGTCTAAGACTATAAGAGGTCTACCTCAGCTAGACAAACCGGTTAATGCTCTTTGTAAAGAATGTCAATTAGGGAAGATGACTTCCTCAACTTTCAAGAGAAAGTCCTTCTCAGCTGAACATTTGTTAGATTTAGTTCATACTTATCTATGCGGACCAATTATAACAAGAAGCAATCTAGGTGATACATACTTTATGATCTTCACTGATGACTGTTCAAGGATGATATGGGTCACATTCTTGAAGGAGAAAAATGAAGCTTTTGGTAAATTCAAGGCATTCAAAGCTTTATCTGAGAAAGAGAGTGGCAAGAAGATTAAATGGCTAAGAATAGATCAAGGTGGTGAATTCACTTGTGTGGAGTTCACTAAGTATTGTGATGATAATGGTATCAAGTGGCAGCTTTCTGCACCAAGGACACCTCAGTAGAGCAGTATAGTAGAGAGAAACAACATGACAGTATTTGAAGCGGCCAGGACAATATTGATACAAGGAGATGTGGCGAGAACATTTTGGAGAGAAGCTATAAGCACAACCGTCTACACTATGAACCGAGTTCTAATGAAAAAAGGTAAGGACAAAACCCCTTATGAGTATTGGTATGGGAGATCACCTGATGTTAGCTATTTTAAAATATTTGGAAGCAAATGTTTTATTAAAAGAGGTGATTATATAAGCAAGTTTGAAGCTAAGAGTGATGAAGGCATATTTATTGGCTATTCCACCAAGAGTAAGGCCTATAAATGCTTCAACAACCGGACACAGAGAATTGTTGAGATTGCTGATGTTCATGTAGATGAATGTCCTGAAGTTGTTGAAGGAACAAGTTCAAACAAAAAGGATGAAGATCCTTGCATTTTTATTTTGGAACCTGAAACTATTAAGACAGAAACCGGTAAAGTTGTTGGCCAATGCACACTGATAAGTTGATGCTTTGACATGTTTTTTATCATGACTCTTAGGTTTTTGGCATCTTTTGGGTTGCATTGTGATAGTAAAATATTGTAAATTGACTATATGTAATCCATGTTTTAAATTTGAACTTATGAAATCATGTTTGAACTTTGTCGGTCAATTCCTGCAGTCATGCCAATTTATTCCTACAGCCAAATGATTTGTCCCTGTGATATGCGGATTATTTAGGATAATGTTATATGTGAGCTAATGAATGTATTAATTGAGTAAGATACATATGCCTGTCCTTGTATGTTGTTTTTGTTTTAGTGCAGATAATAATTGATGTTGCGGTGGATGATTTTCTTTCGTGCCTAAGGACTGGAGAATCACATTCAGATAACTAGAAATCAAATTGAAGGGGATCCGAGCAAGCACAATGTATGGCATAATCGGAGTAGTTATACTTCACCATGGGATTTTAACTTGAGTGCATATTGAATTCAAAAAATATCACTTTGGCGTGCAAAGATTGTGGTTCGGTTTCAGATCCACTGTTCTTGCAGCCAAGCTCTCAGTTATCTCCTTCATCTAACAATCATCTGCCTCTTCTTCTGGGAGTGATTTGAGTTGTCCATTGTAGTTGATCTTTTCTTTATAATAATCTCTTCCTTCTATCTTAGAGTTAGACAAGATAGAAAGGAATTGAGCAGAGTTTTGACAAGCATTCTGAATTTTCTCCTTTAGAATATGTAATCATTTTCAGGAAGAAATGAATAAAAAATATGTTGTTCTGATCTGTTAAAAGTATTTTGCTCGAAGTTTGATATCACTCATCTAAGGGGGCCCACTTGGTGGGTGATCCTATGTTTATGATCATTGAAGTTAGTTTTTACTTAATTGCAGTAGAAGTTCATGACTAGATTGTTCTTGCAACCATTGGAAATAGATCCACTGACTGTTCATGCAGCCAAGACAGAACGGTATGATTTCTGTTATTTTCATTAGATCATTCCAACATTGTTTTGTAAAGCTTTCATGTAGCCTTTTATGATTTCCATTCTCGCCTTTCCTTTCTGCATAATGTTAGTTAATGTAGTAATGCAGAATAATCATTTAAGGAGCTTAGTGCATATATATTGCAGACCCATTTCAAGTTTTATGTTCCTAGATTGATAACTAAATGAACACCAGCCATGAAAATAGTAAACTCTACCATATGAATGTCCAAACATCGGATTGAGATTTCAATTAGAGATACTATTATCATTATAGTTGGGGTAGACATTTTTGGTGCCATTGCCGAGGATGGTGTCAAGCTAAGAACCTTTTATGATTATTTTAGTTTCCAGTTAATTATTTGAAATTTCATGAATCTGCATGCATAATAGAAGAAGAGATGCCAGAGGTAGATTTCTACCCACTCATCCTACTCATGCATAAGATAATTTTCCAAATATAAACCCTTTTGCTAAAATTTATCAAGTCCCACAGAATTTGAATCACCCCGAATCTGAATTTCCATAAGGTAGTCTTTAGTTCCTTTTTGGTCCACAAGAAGAAGAATTTCCTATAGTAACAACCCCCACAAGTCCAATGCAAGGAAACCCTCCTCCTATTGGGAATAATCCACCACCACCACCAAGTCCAACATTTGAGTTTTCCATCTCTGACCAGCATGATAATGCTAACCTCAAGAACATTCTAGCATCTTCACTTCCTAAATTCTATGGGTTGGTGACAGAGGATCCTGATACATTTCTGTTTGAGTTTAATGTTCTCTGTAGGAGTTTTGACTATACTACAAATGCCCATAGACTCAAAAATTTTCCTGCCACTTTGAAAGAGTCATCTTTGAGTTGGTTTATGAGCTTGGGTAGTAGCACAATCAATACATGGGATGAGATGAAACGATTATTTCTTGCAAAATACAAAGATTATTGTAGAGGTACTGATCGTCATGGGGATGATATCTTTAGAATGAGACAAACTGAAGATGAGAGCCTTGAGGATTATCTATAAAGGTTTTTGTTTAGTGTCAAGAAGTCCAAGCATAGTACTCTGAATGAAGATTCCCTGAAATTGATATTTTTGAGGGGTATCAGTGATGAATGCATCGATTCCTTAGATCTCATGGGAGGAGGTGACATTACACAATCTACCTGGGCTAAAATAGGGGGAATTTGCAAAAAGTGTTCCAAATCTACATCTAAGAAGAATAGGAGATTTAAGCTAGGGGTACCATCATCAACATTTGGAACTGGAGTTTCTAGATTGGAACTTAGTCATCTGTTAAAAGACTTTAAGGAAGACATTATAAACAATATGGCTACTCAGTTGGATACATTGGCAGCTAAGAAGAAGCATGAGGAAGCTGATGCATTTCTTGCAGAATTCTGTCCTCATTGTAAGAAGTGGAAGAAAGATTGCAGATGTAAGATGGTTGCAAATGTTGAAGTACCTGATTTCAAACCAAATCAAGATGAGGATGAACAAGTCTTCTATGTTGCTCAAAGAAGACCAAATTTTCAAAGACAAGGTATGCCACCCGATCCACTTTCCTTTTCTGGTTATAGTGGTAACTCTTATGCACCAAATAACCAATGGAAACCACAGTATTCTCAAAATTTTGGTAACTATCCACATTGGTATGGGTCACAAGGCCAAGGACAGCAATTTGTTAATCAAGTCCCCCAGTGATAGCAGCCACAGGGAAACTAGTATCCACCTTAGAGTCAAGGGAACCAGTTTCAACAGAATTGGCAACCTACCTCTCAATGGAGGGGAAACCCATCATGGCCATCCCAATCTTCTGGATATTAGCCCCCTGCTCAGTAGCTACAATCTCCTGCTTTAATGCATCCTCCTACAGCTACAACTGCACCTCCTAAGCCAATGTAGTTGCCTACTCAATTGTTGCCTAATCCAAATATCAAATATTAGCAACAACAACAAGCTTATTCAGCTGATGCTAATCAATACCCAGCCTATTCTTTATCACTAGATGATATTCACCTCTGATCTGGGACAACTCTACCTAAACCCTCTCATCCGGTTATTACTGAGGTACAAGAAGAGTAGCCAATCTCTGATCCTAAAGATACAATACCTCAGAATCAAATATTACCACCATTTCCCCATAGACTGAAAGACAAAGAAGTTTCCACTGAACAACAACAAAGCTTTGATATTCTTGATCAACTAAAGCACATTTGTGTTAAAATTCCATTGTTGCAAGCAATAAAGGATGTCCCTATATATGGTAAGGCATTGAGAGAAGCATGCCTAAAGAAACCTGGCAGAAAGAAAAAGGATCCACAAACAGTTCATGTTATGGGTCAATTGGCTAATATTATGTTAGGAAAAATTGTCATTCCAAAGTATTATGATCCAGGCAGTCCTGTTGTGAGTATAGTCATTAATGGCAGTCAAATAAAAAATGTTTTAGTTGATCTAAGGGCAGCCATTAATGTAATGACAAGGGAAGTAATGAAACATCTAGAGATCGATAGTTTAAGGGCTACACCCACAGTTATCCAACTTGCTGATGGCTCTACAGTAAAACCTGATGGTATCATAGAAGATATAGTAGTTATTCTAGATTCTTGGGAATATCCTGCAGACTTTATGATTTTATCTCCAAAAGCAACATTGGGGGGATATCTAGTCATTTTGGGTAGACCATGGCTTGCCACAGCTGATGCATATATTGGGTGTAGATCAGGGGACATGACTATTTCAGATGGCAATTCCACAAAAACATTAGCCTTGTATTCCCCGGCACAACCTCAGCTTGAGCAGCAGCAGGTTGTTTGGCCTATTTTGGGAGAGGAATCTGAAGAAATTGACTCTATTAATCACCTTATGATGATTAATCAAGGGCCACTCATGCAGTTATATAATGAAGAATCAATTCTTTATAAGGTCCTCATAAATGAATTAATAGAAGATCAAGAATTGTAGGAATTGGTTCCGAATATTGCAGGTTTGGACTTTCCTGCAGCCACTGATATCTTGCATACCTTGTTGCCGCAAGAATTGTCTTATTCTCATTTTTCTGATATAAATCAGATTGATCTTACTATCAAGATAGAGGTGGAATTGAAAAAATATCTGAACATCAATAAGAATATAACAGATACTCAAAAGGATAGCCTAGTGGACTTGTTGAAACTCCATAGAAATGCTTTTGCATGGGATTACAAGGATATGAATGGAATTGATCCAACAGTTTGTACTCGTCGTATTTACATAAAGGATGAGTGTTGCCCCCTTAGACAACCTCAAAGAAGAGTCAACCCTGCCTTGAAGGAGATAGTTAAAGAAGAATTACAGAAATTGTTGAAAGTTGGGTTTATCTATCCTATCTCTTACAGTCAATGGGTATCACCTTTGGTGATAGTTCCTAAAAAGGGAGGCAAATGGAGAGTATGTGTTGATTATAGAGCCTTGAACTTATCCACAAGGAAGGATCATTTTCCACTGCCATTTGTGGATCGAGTATTGGATTCTCTTGCTGCTAAGATATATTTTTCATTCCTGGATGGATTTAGTAGCTATAATCAAATACAAATAGCTCCCGAGGATCAGGAGAAGACAACATTTACTTGCCCATGGGGCACGTATGCATATTTTGTTCTTCCTTTTGGGTTGTGTAATGCTCCAGCCACTTTTCAAAGGGCAGTGATCAGTTTTATTTTATATTTCTCAAGATATTATGGAAATTTACATGGATGACTTTACAACTTATGGCTCTGAATTTGATCAAGCATTGGGTAATTTGAAGAAATTTTTGCAGCGGTGTGAAGACTACAACTTGTCTCTAAACAGTGAGAAGTGTTTCATTATGATGGAAGAAGGAATAGTCCTTGGTCATCATATATCTATACAAGGCATACAAGTGGATCCAACAAAGATTGAGGTTATTCAGCATATTAACAACCCTGTGAAGCAGAAAGATGTGAGAAGTTTTCTTGGCCATGCTAGATACTATAGAAGGTTTATCAAATATTTCAGCAAAATTGCAAGTCCCTTATATTCACTTCTTACTAAAGATGCAGAATTTAAATGGACCTCGGCATGCAATGAATCTTTTTTAAAGCTTAAATATGCTTTGACTCAAGCACCAATTTTAAAAGGACCAAATTGGTCTCTACCATTCCAAATCCATACTGATGCATCTGATTATGCCATAGGAGCAGTGTTGGGACAAAAAGTTGACAAGTTGGAAAATGCAATATATTATATCAGCAAGAATTTGCAGGGACCTTAATTGAATTATACAGTTACTGAAAAGGAAATGCTAGTTGTCATATATGCCCTTAACAAGTTTAGACACTATATTACAGGGTATCCCATATTTGTGCATATAGATCATACTGCAATTATATATCTCATAAATAAGCCATCAATCATCGGTAGATTAGCTCGCTGGTTATTGTTGATGCAGGAATTTGATATCACAGTTGTTGATAAGCCAGGGAAGTCTACTGTGGTTGCAAATTATCTTTCACATCTTCTATTGCAGGAAGATTTTACAATGATAGATGACACTTTTCCAGATGAGCATTTGTTTCTCATACAGGCTCATACTCCTTGGTATGCCAATATTACCAACTATTTAGCTACAGCTAAGATGCCAATTTCTTTTTCTCTTAAGGAAAGAAGGTTGATAGTTGAGAAAAGTTTTAACTTTTCATGGATTGCTGATTGTCTATTTTATACTGGACCTGACCAAGTCATGTGAAGATGTGTCAGAGAAGATGAAACATATGACATCCTGCATGCATGTCATGATGAGCCATGTGGAGGTCATTTTGCTGCCAAAAGGACAACACTAAAAATACTCAATAATGGAGACTATTGGCCTACATTACACAAGGATGCAGCTCAGTACACAAGGAAATGTGACAGATGTTAGCGAATGGGCAGACCCACAAAATCTGATGAGATGTCACTATATCCTCAAATATCTATTACACCATTTGACAAGTGGGGATTAGATTTTGTTGGCCGCATTGATCCACCTTCTAATGGAAAATCTTATATCTTGGTATGTACAGACTATGTAACAAAATGGGTAGAAGCTAGAGCTATGCAACATGCAAGAGATAATAAGGTGGTTGAGTTTCTCTGTGAAGGGATATTTACAAGGTATGGAGTACCAAGGGAAAATGTCTCAGATCAGGGACCTCAATTTACATCAACATTGATAAAAGCTTTGGTCATTGAATACAATATAAGACACAGGAAATCTACTCCATATCATCCACAGTCTAATGGACAAGTAGAAGTTACCAATAGAGAGCTTGAGGCTATTCTTACAAAAACAGTGTCTATCCACAAGAAAGATTGGTCTCATCGACTTTCAAAGGAAATTTGGGCATATAAAACAACATGGAAAACACCAATTGGATTCACACCTTTTGAGATGGTTTATGGCAAAACAGCAATGATGCCTATTGAATTTGAGCATAAAACCTTGATAACAGCTCTACAACTGAATATGACATTGTCTGAAGCACAAAAAGAATGCATTCAATAGTTAAATGCTCTTGATGAATGGAGGAAGATAGTTGTTCAATAGACAGAATTGATTAAAACCAAAGAGCAAGATGGCATGATAAATATATTAGAGAAAAGAAATTCAAAGTTGGTGACTGGGCACTCCTGTATGATTCTAGATATAAAGATGCTATGGGAAAACTCCAAACAAGGTGGTTAGGTCCTTATGAGATAGTAGAAGTTTTTCAAAATGGAGCAGTCTGTTTGTCCACAATAGATCCTATTCGATTTAAACTCTTAGTGAATGGACACCGCCTACAACTTTATCACAAGCCAGCTACTAGAGAAGAGTTCCTGCAATAGTTTGCTCCACAAAGTGAAATAAAAGTTCTTGCAGCGAATGGCAAGATTCCTGCAGCAACTGCCAATGATTCGGTATCAATTCATGAGCTTTTTGTTGCACTTGAGCAAATTGATAAAGGTGATGTTCCTGCAGCCTCTGCAGTGAACTTATTTACCGTATCATAATAAAATATTTTCATGGGAATATTGTTCTCCGTACATAAAGTTCCATCCACTACATTCCATCCCACTTTCTTACCTGTCACTTCATTTCATTTCGCCATCATTTTCATCCAATTGCAGGTATGTGTATATTGTACTTTATTTTAATTATGCATTTATTAGTTCATTATGATTTTATCCTGTTTAAATCCGCTCCAAACCCGAAATCTTGTCAGCTTGTGTGGACACGTGCTAGGTTAAGTTGGGGGGGGTACTTTATGGTCCTTTTTCCAATGAGATTTATTATCAGTTTTTTTTTATACCCCGAATTGATTTCCTAACTGACATTACTTATGATGATTATTATTTCACACAAGTGAATAATAAAGTCTACCGCCAAAATTAAGATATGTATGTAGATTTTAGTTTTTTTTTTGCAAAATTGTCAAACATTTTGGTGAAGCTGCGGAAGTATCAGAATAAAAGATGGGTGGTGATCTAACTCACCATGAGCCAACGGTCCATGAAGGGTTGCTGCAAGATGTTGTCTGTGAGCATTATTTCCGAAACCATGACTAGTTGGATTATTTCTTGAAAATCAGGGATTACAACAACAAAATTGTTGCAGAATTCATGCATTCCTTTGATAAAGGAGAAGCTACAATTAAAGGGTTGAGGGTAATTACTATGGAGCAACGAATTGCAGAGGTCACAGGGTTGTTGTAGGAAGGAGAGCTCTTTCCAGAATAAAAAGACACAAGGAGTGCCAGGGCAGAGTTCACAATTTCCACTGACAAGCCCTTAATGGTGGATAGACAAGGGACTAGAAGGGTTTCTTTACTAGCACATTGGCCTCAGGTAGCTTTGTATGTTATGAAATATATTACATGTGAAGGGTGATATTCAAATCTACATTCACCTTATTTTAAGTTACTTAGTCATCCGCGCCATGACCGACGAGTTAATGTCCCTAATTTCTTATACCATCTCATTTCTATAAGTGCTAAGGAGACTCGAAAGTATGGAAATTGCTCTGTTAGCCATCATGGACTGGTTAAGTTGCTTGTACAGCGGTCCCTGAGAGATGTTTCACAAATGGAATGGGGTGTATTTGAGGATATTCTGCAATTTAGGGTTGTTGATGCCCCTGTTGCGAATAATCCACCGGCTCAAGAAGAGATTGTTGCAGAAGATCCTTCTGGTGAAGATGAGGGTTTTCTTGTTGCTGAAGAAGCCGCAATTATTATGGAAGAAAATATTGAAGTAGAGTCAATTGAAGAACAACCCTCTACTTCTCTTCAAAGAGATTCACCCATTTTGCAAAGGGAAGGAAAAGAGTTGGAAATGGATGAATCAGATGAAGAATTTGTTATCCGGCCATATGTAACTCAGATTCCTCCTGCACCCAAGAGGCGTCAAACAAAAACAAAAACTCTTGCAGTCATTTCAAAAGCGTATGTAAGAAGAACAAGAAGGAGGACATAGAAGACTCAACCTGTGAGTAATCTAGTAGAGGTTATTGCAGTAGAAACTTCGGAAGAAGAAGATGCTACAGAGAAAGTAATTCAAGAAAACCTTGTGGAGGAAAAAGATGCTGCAGAGAAAGAAATGCAAGAAAACCTTGCAGAAGAAGAAATCCAAGAAGAAATTCAGGAAGAGGTTATAATGGATAAGCTAGCAAATCTTGCTTCTATGGCATTGCAATGTGAAGAGATTATTGATGATGTTCTACAACAACCTAAAGAAAATGTGGGAGATATGTTAACTCAGAATGAGGAGTTTATTGAAGAAATTCCACGGTCTAAGGTAGGACCTATTAGACCTCCTTCATCCCTAAGTAGTTTATCTATTGCTTTAACATTTTTTAAGCAATGGGAAATAGAGAAGGATAGGTTGCAGGGGATAATTAATAAGCAGTAAAAATAGATTGAAAAGAGAGATAATAGAATTGAGGAATTAGAAGCTAAGGTAGAAGTGATTTATGGTATGGTTCCTGAGTTGATGCAGTGTAGGGCACCCCCAAGAGTTTATGCAGTACATTTGAAAGAGTAGTATCTGAACTTCAGACTAAACCGAATTGTTAGGGACCTTAGTCCATCCTTGGAAACACCTGAGGAATTCCATATTGCTTATCAAACCTCTCCACATGTTGTGAGGAATTTGTTATGTGAATTATATTTGCATAACTATGTTGTACCCCAAGATAGAGAATGGAATCCTTTATTGTATATTGGGGATATCCATCTCAAAGCTTTAATGTCATGGATCCAAAATGAGATTATCATAGGGCCACAAGCCAGGGAGTTTGAAAAATTAGAGCTTGACTGTCCATTACCATTGAGAAGGGAATCAGAAGCACCAAGAGTTCTTTATTATGATTGGCAAAAGTTGCTAATAAGAGATGATGCTAGTAAGATAGTACTTCCAATGAGAGAGGAAGTCTATCAAGCGTATGAGCATTTGCTTCAAACCCACAGGACAACCGCACTAGAAGGGTTAACTCAACGCTGGAATAATCTACCAGATCATTTAAAACTGGGAGAACCTTACTCATTATAGAATTTTCATGCAGCCATACAAAGAGCCTCCAGATACATATAGTTAGGCAGGGAGAAAGCCAACAACTGGTTGCCATTGATCTTTCAGCCTCCAATCCTTATGTGGCCACTTTTGGCATGCCAACCAACAAAACAGAATTATGATGCAGTTGCAAAAGAAATAGCTAGATGGTCCAAGTTGGAAAAAATGAAAGGATTTTATTGGAATTTTCCTTCCAAGGGAACAGGGCAGGACACTGTTGGTGATTTTAGAGTTTCAGTGAAAATCAGAAATTTTCCTTTTGCTGCAGGAGCAGCAAACCCTTAAAGTTGGGGGGCATGATAAGTTGATGCTTTGACATGTTTTTTATCATGACTCTTGGGTTTTTGACATCTTTTGGGTTGCATTGTGATAGTAAAGTATTGTGAATTGACTATATGTAATCCATGTTTTAAATCTGAACTTATGAAATCATGTTTGAACTTTGTCGGTTAATTCCTGCAGCCATGCCAATTTATTCCTGCAGCCAAATGATTTGTCCCTGTGATATGCGGATTATTTAGGATAATGTCATATGTGAGTTAATGAATGTATTAATTGAGTAAGATACATATGCATGTCCTTGTATGTTGTTTTTGTTTTAGTGCAGATAATAATTGATGCTACGGTGGATGATTTTCTTTTGCGCCTAAGGACTGGAGAATCACGTTCAAATAACTGGAAATAAAACTGAAGGGGATCCGAGCAAGCACAATGTATGGCATAATCAGAGAAATTATACTTCACCATGGGAGTTTAACTTGAGTGCATATTGAATTCACAAAATATCACTTTGGCGTGCAAAGACTGTGGTTCGATTTCAGATCCACGGTTCCTACAGCCAAGCTCTCAGTTATCTCCTTCATCTGACAATCATCTGCCTCTTCTTCTGGGAGTGATTTGAGTTGTCCATTGCAGTTGATCTTTTCTTTATAATAAGTTCTTCCTTCTTTCTTAGAGTTAGACAAGATAGAAAGAAATTGAGCAGAGTTTTGACAAGCATTCTGAATTTTCTCCTTTAGAATATGTAATCATTTTTAGGAAGAAATGAATAAAAAATATGTTGTTCTGATCTGTTAAAAGTATTTTGCTGGAAGTTTGATATCACTCATCCAAGGGGGCCCACTTGGTGAGTGATCCTATGTTTATGATCATTGAAGTTAGTTTTTACTTAGTTGGAGTAGAAGTTCATGACTGGATTGTTCCTGCAGCCACTGGAAATAGATCAGCTGATTGTTCCTGCGGACAAGATAGAATGGTGTGATTTCTGTTATTTTCATTAGATCATTCCAGTATTGTTTTGTGAAGCTTTCATGTAGCCTTTTATGATTTCCATTCTTGCCTTTCCTTTCTGCATAATGTTAGTTACTGCAGTAATGTAGAATAATCATTTAAGGAGCTTAGTGCATATATATTGCAGACCCATTTCAAGTTTTACGTTCCTAGATTGATAACTAAATGAACACCAGCCATGAAAATAGTAAACTCTACCATATGAATGTCCAAACTTCGGATTGAGATTTCAATTAGAGATATTATTATCATTATAGTTGGGGTAGACACACACTCCAATGAGAAATTGTAGGTGATTGAAGGTCTTGTCATTGATGGCAACCTTACAATCATATGATACCCACAGGCAGACACAGGCACCAGCACCGATAGACTCTACACCAGCATACAGAACACTGACACCAAAAAGGAAGAATATCGGCACCCTAGCCGACAACAATTTTGTATAAATGTATTTTGTAATTAATTGTAAAATCTTTTGTAAGCCGACATAGCGTATTGTAATATGACTCATATTTGTATGAGATCATTGTAGATCATTTAGGATATGATATGATGTGAAATATGAATAGAAGGTAGCAGACCTTATATGTGAATTAGTGGTTAAGGGTTTATGTATGTAGTAGAGCTTAAACCGGTACTGAATCTAGCATAGCGGATGCTAATCTGAAGCAGTACAAGACATTGGATTTGTATAATCCATTTTTTTAAGTCAGTGTGACTTCTTTTGTAACTCAAAAGTGAGCTCTAGGCACTTGGCCTTCCTGCATGTGGAGGCCCCTATTGTAAGCAATAATATTCTCTTATTGGCCAGTAAGTGAATATTGTGGGTCACAAATCCCATCGAGGTTTTTCCCACACCAGGTTTCCTCATTAATATATTGTGTTATGGTGTGTTTTTCATGTTGTGGTTGTTATTCTTATTTGTTGCATTATTTCTGGTTTACTCGAACATAATTTTAATATGCTTTTCATGTTATAAGTTAAGAAAATATTATTACCGGTCAGATACGGATTCACCCCCCCTCTTAGTATCTTTGGGAATCCTAACAAAAGAAAATGATCATGTTTTACCTAGGTATGTGAGACTAAATCACAGCCTTGAATAGATAATTGGAGATAAGGATGCTAGAGTGCAAACTAGAAGGAGATTAAAAGAGAACTCTTGCATGATATCCACTTTTGAACCTAGAAGTGCTAAAGAGGCATTTGGTGATGATCATTGGGTGAAAGCTATGGAGGAGGAGTTAGATCAAATTGAAAAGAAGAACACTTGGACCCTGGTATCCCGACGGGTAAACAAGAATGTTATAGGTACTAAATGGGTATTCAGAAACAAGTTATATGAAGATGGTATTGTAGTTCAGAATAAGGCAAGATTAGTCTACAAAGGCCATGCACAAGAAGAAGGAGAAGATTATGGAGAAATGTTTGCACCAGTAGCAAGACCAGAAGGTGTTAGAACATTACTTGCATTTGCAGCTCATAAGAAATTCAAGGTATACCTGATGGCTGTTGAGTCTGCATTTTTGAATGTGATATTGGAAGAAGAAATTTTATATAAAGCAACCTGATGGTTATGCATTGACAGATAAGGAAGATATGGTATGCAAATTGCATAAAGCTTTTATGTATTGAAGTAGGCACCTAGAGCATGGTATGAACGGCTTCATACTCATCTGATGAAGATAGGCTTTGCTAGAACCAGTGATGATAGCAAAATTTATCTCAAGTCTAAAGGAGATGATATACCGGTTACTGAAGCTTTTGTTGATGACATTATATTTGGAGGTAATGATGACATGAGTAATTGTTTTGCTGATGAAATGAAGAATGAGTTTGAGATGTCATTAGTAGGGGAAATAAAAAATTCATAGGCTTACAGATACAATAGATGAAGAATGGTATTTTCATTACTCAATCCAAATATGTGAAAGAAGTTTTGAAAACTTTCGGTATGAGTGACTGTAAACCAGTTGGAACCCCATTGGTTACAGGTTGTAAATTATCTAAGGATGATGCATCTAAGTCTGTAGATGAAAAGGAATAAAGATCAATGATTGGCAAATTACACTATGTTGTTCACAGTCGACCGGATATTGCCCATGCAATTGGTGTTATTGCTAGATTTTCAGAAAAATCCAAAGAAAGCACATTTGATGGCAACTAAGAGAAATTTTAGATATTTGAAAGGAACTATTGACCATGGGTTATGGTATCCATATGGTGGAAATTTTGATTTGAAAGTGTATACAGATGTTGATTGGGCTGGAAATATTGATGATCGAAAAAGTACTACCGGTGGAGCTTTCCTTCTAGGAGGAAGGTTAGTTTCTTGGAGTAGCAAAAAGTAGAGTTGTACTTCACAATCTATTATTGAAGCTAAGTATGTAGCAGCTTATATGAATTGCACACAAGCTATGTGGATGAGGCACAATTTGGAAGGTTTGAAGATGGAAATCTCAAAACCAATAAAGATTTTGTGCGATAATACAAGTGCAATAAACATTTCTAAAAATCATGTTTTGCACACAAGGACTAAACACATTGAGTTGAAATATTGCTTCTTGAGGGAAAAAGTTCAATGTAAAGATGTTGTCTTGGAGAATGTTTTTACTAAGGAGCAGCTTGCAGATATCTTTACCAAACCTCTGCCTAAGACCACTTTTGAGTATCTTAGAAGTCAGTTGGGGGTTGTCCCTCTTTATGAAGTTAGTTGAGCATGATGCTGATTGCATCAGTCCCTGAACCACTTGCAGAATTTTACATGGATTGATGAAGGAGTGGATGTTTTCCATAGGGGGAGTATCTAGTTGTAGAATGATGTTGATGCATAGTGAGAGAAGAATTATATGTTTTACTTTCACTTTGGCATTGTTGTCAAAGGGGGAGAAGAATTATGTGATTGGGGAGAAGTATTATGTGATTGAAAGAGAGAAGAACCAGTGACAGATTGAAGACAGACAAAGCAAGGTGAATACTTGGTAATGTAAACCAGGATTCCTATTCACCAATCACAATAGCAATCAAGGCATTGAATTTGTATTGCCATCAATGCCAAAGGGGGAGATTGTTGGCATTTTGCATGTAGATTGCATTAATGATATGTTGTCATTGATGTCAATTGAACCGGTATAATGATATTCATGATATTGTTGATGTTATTTTTGTTGTTTCTTTTGTCTTGTAAACTGGTAAGAAGAGAATAAAGAAAGTAAGAAGAGAGTAAGAAGAGATTTGTAAAATGTTGTAACCGGTATGTAAAGTTTGTGAGTTAAACTGGTGAACCGGTATGAAGGGTTAAACATGTCTATGTAATGTAACTGGTAAACCCTAACCTGTTGATAAACCCTGACCGATCATCTTTGTTGGTTTATTACCTATTGAACGGAAATGATGGAGACACGTGTGATCATTGTATGAGGATATGTTCAAATTGATTTTGTGTGTTTGTTTGATTTCTTGGAAAGGAGAAAAGTGATTTGCATCTAATGCACAATGCGTGATGAGTTACAAAGTCCAATGGAGCGATTGGAATTGTCTTGAAGAATGTGAAGAGATTGTCATGATTTCTAACGGTCAAGATTGTACCGACTTGTTTGTAATCTCAATGATGAGAATTAGGTTTTTGCTTGTGTTACCGACCTAATTGTCTATGTATTTAAGGTCGATGAAGTTGTTTGTAAAAGTGTTGGCAAAGTTGACAAGATTGGTAGAAACTTGTGAGTGTGCAGTTTCCTAACTGGTGGATGGATCTGTACTTTGAGTAAAGATAGATTGAAGGTTATAGAAGGATCTGATCAAGCAAATATAGTGCTATTTAGACAAATCAAGAAAACCTGTTGCTTTCTAACAATTACAGCAGAATTTAAATCCCCTAACCGGGTAAGCTCTAACAAGCTTGGTTACTCATTAAATCCTCTAACAAGGTGGTCCATTAGCTTGGATTCTTAAATCCTCCAGCGAGGTTACTCCTAACGGGGTATTGTTATTTTTAGCAAGGCATACTTGTAAATCCCTTAACCGAGTGATTCCTAAACAGGAATTAGTTCTTAACAAGACTTATTGTAAAGCTCTAACAAGCTTTGGCTCCTAACAGGGCGAACTTCAGGAGAGTTCAGATAGCTATCTTTGCGAGTCCCATCTCACCGTGGTTTTTACCTATTTGGGTTTTCCATGTATAAATATTTGTGTCATATGGTGAATGCTTTTATGAATGCGATGTTACATGATTAGATTAATTTTTGATGAAGTATTGAAGGTTATGATTAAGCATTGTTGATTTACATAAAGGTTGAAGTTGTTTTCCCAGTTAAAGTTGTCATAACAGTCAACTGGTTAAAGTCAAGTATTCTTATGAATATTGATCTTGACTGAGATATGTTTACTTTGTTTGATTGAGTTTGAGTTTGGGAACTTTGTGTCGGTTTTTCAATATACTGATTCACCCCCCCCCCTCTCAGTATTCTATCGAATACTTATTCTTTCATCATAACATCAAAATGTTCATGAAGAAGAAGAAGTTGATGATGATGATGATGTTGTTGTTGTTGCTGATGGTGATGGTGATGGTGATGGTGATGGTGATGGTGATGGTGATGGTGATGGTGACGGTGACGATGACGGTGATGGTGACGATGACCATGACCATGACAATGACGATGATGATGACGATGATGATGATGATGACGATGGCGATGACGATGATAATGATGATGATGATCATGATGATGGTGATGATGATCATGATGGTCATGATGATGAGTTGGATGAAGAAGAAGATCAATGACATGAATGAAATGTATGAGGTATGCGATTGGTATATTATCTATTTAATATTGATTTATTGATAGAAATTTATTTGACTTATATGGTTACATAATCAATTCATTATGTGGATTGTATATTATATATGTGATGGATGTTGATTTATGATATATATTTGATGGATTACATGTTTATGATGATACATGTGTGATGCTTATGATGCTCAATTACATAAATGATGATGCATATGTGATTCTTATGATGCTTATGATACATATGTATTTATTGTTTATCAAATTACAAATGTAATTCTTATGATGCTCAATTGTTGGTGCTGATTTCATGTATATATTTTGTGTGATGCTACCACCCTTGGTGGAAACAGGTAATTGACTACTGACATTGTCAACCCTTTAGTTGAGCATCCTGCATAGTCTACATAAATTAAAGGTAAGAAATAAAAAAATATATAATGATTATGATGACAGCATATTATTCATGTTGTGCACTATGTATTTTTCAGTATACGTGTCATGTAATTTTTAGCTAACATAAGATAATTGAATTACATATGCAGGAACCTGAACCCCTTTGACAAGGATCTTGCACAGTCTCATGGATCGACAGGTATAAGTCAATACACCCTATAGAAACAGTTTATTTTAAAAAAATTACTAGGAAAACAAACTTCCTCGATTTTTTAAACCTCGACATTAGTAGAAAATCTAATACAGCTATCAACACTTGAGGCCCCTGTTGGACTTATTCAAATTTTAATCTCAACATCAACTTTAGGGTCGACTTCTTCATCAACATTAACCTCATTTACAAAATATCTCTCTCATTACCAACTAACTCTCTCATTTGATGGAGTGTAGGTATCACCAAATAGGTATTTGGCAGATGTGTCTTCCTTGAGTGAGGGAAATGCAGGAATAGAAGATGAAAGCGAGACATGTAGTAGATCTAAAATAGGGAGATCAACTAGAGGTCAAAGTATTAGAAGAAAATTCAATAAATGCATGGAAATTTTCCTTGCTCAAGGGGGGTCATGTTCTTACGATGATGAAACCAAAGGCGACATCGAGGTGCCCTTGAGGTACAAACATCTACAGAAACAATGAGTACCCAAGGAACTTCCTCTAAAAAATATTGATTTTTGTGTTAATGAGAGGATATATTGCATAACACCTTTGTCGTTACATGGTTTGGGCCTATTTTCCATGGACGGCATAAAGGTTTGTTACAACAAAGTTGGTAAATTGATGGAGTATGTCGGACCTTGTTACAATTACAAAAATTGGATGCAGATTGTTCGATATAAAAAAAGTATGCGTAGGTATGCACTGTTAGCAAATTATATACAACAGAAAGATAATGATCAACGTAAATGAGTGGCTATATAGATTGATGGAAGGCCAAAAGCAACAAGGAATATTGTGGGTTTTATAAATAGTACGCAACCTGGGTCAACTAATAAGAAACCCAATTGCATATTTGAGGCGCGTGAGGGAAATCGTGTATTCGTATGTGTGATAAAATCAATAAGTTCAGGGGAAGAGACGCTAATCGATTATAATTTGAATCGTATAGATACAAACAAAGTTACTATCATGGGGATGGTATGTAATATATACCATTTAAACCAATCTCCAATTAATGACTCCAATATACCATTTTATTATTAAGTTTTTTTGTTAAGTCTATTGGTTTCATTTCGCTAACATTTTTCTATTTTTTCTTTGTCACAGGGCGACATGGATCTGTCACATAGAATAGACAAGGATGTAGGTCCCAACACTTCTACCAAGCAGGTAAACCTCATTGTAATTGTACAAATTAGATAGAAGCAAATTGTTACATTATTATGTTCTTTTCTTGAGTGTTTTGGAGTAATTTTGATAGTGTTAATAATATTCTTATCACAGATGGATGTTCAGGGAAAGGGAAAGGGACCTGCAGTACCTCAACACCTCTATAGGGATGTGGACTCAATAGTATTATGCAATGATGACATCCCATTTACCACAAACCCTATAGAAATGATGAAAAAGTCTGTTAGAAAAATTAATAGAGAGATTCTTGCTTTGGCATCTATGAACCCTCAAAATGATGAAATAAAAGAGAGGGTGTAACATTTATGTGGACAACAAAAAACTTGCAAGTAAGTAGTAATGAAAGCTTTAATTATAAAAAAAGTTTAATAATGGCTTATATTTTATTCTCTTTTACGTCATTAACTACAATATGTACATGTTGTTTTTATAGGATTTTATGCATCCTCATCAACCTGGTGGCCATGATCAGGGTATTGCAAGTAGTTCAGGTGATGACCATGTTCTATACATTAAAACTACTCCTTCTTTGGGCTTGTGAACTTGCTTTTTTAAAGCTAGTGTTATTGATCATATATTTATTATGTAGTTGATGCAGAGGGATATAGTTGATTCTCTTCATGATTGATCATTCATACCTTATGGCAACAAACCCCCTTACACATCCCTTCACTTGTTCTCAACAAACCCGCAACACATCCTTTTTCTAGATCCTTGACTTGGATCAACCTCTCACTTCATCACTTATAATTTTTTAGAGCTTCATACTGTGATTTGTTCTTCACTGTCAACTCACCTCTCACTATATGATACTCTCTCATTTTAAAGCTCTCCACATTTTACTTGAGCTCAACTTCCAACAAGACAAGTTACATGTTCAAGCAACTCCATTTTAGCCTTAACATTGTGAAAATACCAAGTATTTCAACCATCATACCTTAACATATACTTACCCCTATCCTCCAAGAGTGTTCTTTCACTGTCCTCATCTCATTAATGTCTACTCCAACTGCCCAAGTACTCATAATCTATCTTACTCATATAATCCTTACAAATTCCAAAACTGCAAAATAAGGAACCCAAACTACCATTCATTGTGACTTTCATGATCAAACAAGTAGATTGAAAATTTATTGGCTTATCACTTTGAGCATCCAAAACACATCATACTTGATACTGTCTCAAACATATTAGATCTTCAAAGATAGTTTACAACCCATAAACAATGTACTTATGCCATTTCTAGTGCCTCAACACCTTAGGATAAACAATATGGTTTGTTGTCCCAAAACAGGGAAAAATTTGTCTTGGTCTGCTAGGGCACTAGTTTTCTTGACACTTGTACAACCATTCAACATATGAACAATTCAATTTGAAATATACTTGAGCTAACAATAAGAATCCAGAATTTGAGAAGTTTTTAATGACTACATCAATGGATATTAACAAACCCTTGTGACTGACCCAAAACTAAGGGTTTTGGACAGTTTAGAGAAAAACAATTCAAATTCTCCTCATTCTTCATGGCCATTGCTCTAACTTGGCACAAAACAAAATTAATGCATTACACTTCACCCTCCAATCCTTGATTAGACATTTTTAATCTATTTTCTTAATGAGAAGAAACTTGAAACAATGCATGAAACATGTATGTCATGGAAATTTGTATTTAACAAGTTCCAAAACACAAAATTCTATTGATTTTATCAAACCATAATACATTACAGTGTTGTTCAAGGTGTCTCCTTCATTCTTCCTTTATATTTCCCTCTTCTTACAAATTTATCTACCTTTGTCCTCCTTCATACTGTTGTACTAGTAAGATTAGCATCGAACACTTAATAAAGGTCATCTTTCTTTACAATTCTTAATAAAGGTTCATTCGTGTTTACAATTCTTGTAGTTTTCATATATTTAATGTATTATTCTTCAGGTGTTGTCAATGTTTGCCACCTCATCTGAGGTTAGCCCCACCTATATTGTCAACTGCAATGTCGACAACACACAACATGCAGACATCATCTATTGCACGTCATGTTGACCCGCCCATTGTTGGTAGATCCCTCTTTTTCTCTCTCTTTCGTTATGTTTTTATTCCCCTTGAAGTGTTCTTTCTTGGGGGCATTTCATAGTGGATTCATTTTCTATAGGAGGAGATGCACATGAGGATGCACCAGAGGTGACTATTGTTGATAACATACCATCATTTCCTGGATCTTCCTGTATTGCTAGTACAGGAACGTTGCAGACCACATTGGTGGTGAGCGACGAAGAATTGATTCGCATAAAGATACAGAAGGTTTCATGTACTTTAAAATTATTATTATATATAGTTTAATTATAATTTACTTACTGATCACTCATTTTGGACTAATGATCCGATGAATTTTTTTTATAAAAATCTTAATGACATTACATTGCAGATATTTGGGCCCACCATACGTAAAAGGTGGAACATCATATATGAGCTAACCCTAATCCACTATTTTGATTTCATATCATTGCTAGAATAGTTTTCCTTTGATCCTTTTCTTGAACTATATCAAAGGTAGCTTCAGTTTATTTCTAAATCTAACAAGTTTGTTTTTGCTTTAAAGGTGGAATGACTAAGAAAAAAAGTTAAAAGATGAACTCACAAACCGTATGGTTGGGTTGTTCGGAAATGACACATTCGACAAAACCAAGCTCCTTGAAAAAGTTGGCACATATCTAAAGTATGTGAGGGACCAATACAGGACACATTTAAAGAAGAACATAAAGTACAAGTGTCCTTCCATGATTCCAAAGAGGGAGTGGAAAGACCTGATTTTGGATACGAAGGAGAGAATTGAAAGGAAAAAAGGAAATACACCACCAGACGCTAGAAGAAGGTATGTGATACTATTAAGAATGTAATTATGTACTAATTACTCTTTATATTTATATAATCTCACATATTTCAAACTTTTCATAGACTGAGTGACACGTCAAAGGCAACCAAGGCAAGACAAGAAAATAACAGGAAACACAAACTCGACTCTGGTGGTTATGTGAAACTTGTCACACGAATTGTAAGAATCAGTAAATGAAATATTACATCAAAATATTTATAAATTGCAAACAAATTTTTTTTTATCAAACAATAGAAGCAAAATTCATGATACTAAGCAAAAATGCAGGGCTCTAAATTCAATAAAGTGCCCACAGAAGATGACAAGAGAATTACCTACCAGCAAGGCTATACGGTTGTGGCTAAATGGCTACGAGAATTGAGTGGGCAAACACGAGATTCTGATGCATCCGACAGAAAGGTAAGTAAGCTAAATGAAAATGATTTCAAATTGAATACTTTACCAATAATCTATTTGATGTTAAGTTCCAACATAAAGTGACTGTATTCTTATTAAATAAGCAAGCAATGATAACAATGTGCATTGCATTGGAATGCAGCCTGTTAATCGTGGAATACAACCTAGACATGAAGGTCCGGATGTGCATCCTAGTAGTGGAGGTATTATTTTTCTATTCAAATTTTTTTATGTAATTATTAATACAATTAAACATCTTAATTAAATTGTAATTAGTGTAGTAATTAATGTAACCTTTTTGGTTAATATTTTAGAGCATGTAGTCGGTGGTGACCAAGTGGAGCATGATCCAGGTAGACAACATCAAGAATGTAATGTTCCCGAATCAAGTAAAGAGGACCACTATTATTCCTTTAAATAAATTTAATTGCAAATGGTGTATTGATTAATGTAACCTTTCGTATTTCAACTCCAGAGGATCTAGAGGGTGTTCAGCATGTTGAGGTTGAGGCTGGACAAAATGATGTGGAAGATGATGTCGCCCCATTAGGTAAAGAGCATCACGGTTATGTTCTTTAAATTAATGAAATACTTATAACAATAATATTAAAAAAATTGAATTTAACCCATTTCTTTGTTATTGCAGAGGACCCCCCTTTGGTTTAGTGTCCTCGTCCTCTGTATATGACTATGCATACATCAAGATCACGAGCAAAAGGCAGAACAACTGAAGATGGGGAAATAATTAAGAAAACAATGCTCCACTTATTTTTTACATAGCTTCAAAAAAAATAAAAATTGTAATCTACCTTATTTGATAATGACTGATTTTTATATGTTAATGAATGTAATTATGTGCTAATGAATGTTCATGAAGGATATGTGTTAATGAATATTGATGAATGTTGTGTGTTAATGAATGTTATGTGTTAATGAACATTATGTGATAATGAATGAATGCTATATTTTAATAATGGATACAAAAATAAATGAATGTTATATTTTAACGGGGAATTTAGAGTGATGTTAGGGGGGGAGGGGCCAAATGAGCTTCCACCTTCACGTGGTTGGCCCTGTTAAGTAGAGAATATCAAACTATTCTTGAAACAAAGTGAAGCTCAATAAGATAACACACTTTTCAAAATTTCATTATGTTGCACAGTTAATCTTATTGAATAATGTATATTGAATCTTAATTGCAGGGTCCAACACAGCCAACACGAACAACAACACCTCAAGTTGTTGGGTATAATGAACTCCCATGTTGTCTTGTATGTACACTAACACTATGATTTTCTTCTAGTGCTGATATCTATGGCACGACTGCAAAAGTTGTGAATATGCCTCATTCTTGTAAGTTTTTTAATTAGTTAACATTTTCTTTAGCATTTTTAAATTTTCCTTATCATTTTAAATCTAACCACTTTTGTATGGAATTTATTGTTCTAGTTTTTTACTATCTGCCAGATATTATTGATACAAGGACTTGCATTGCATCCATTTTTTCAATTAGGTATTATAAAGGGTAGGCTGTATTTGTAAATGTCTCTTTGAGTTCATCCAAATTTTACTTTGTAACAGTCACAAGATAGCCATTTATGGTATACCCTGTCTTTTGTTGTAGACTTGTGACTTTGTATTTCTTCTTCTTGTCATGCCCAAACTTTGGGCAAAACACAGACAACAATTTTTTTTTTTAACACTTAAATATAAGTAACCCTAGCTTAATTAAAGGTGACGACTTAGCAAGTTTTCCAAAACGAATTCTTAATTGATATTAAAATGAGTTACTAGAGTGAGCGATGAAATAAAATCTAACAAGAAGCCTTAGGACTCGATAGGATTAAGAAAATTACTAACATGACAAATACGGTAACTCCCATTATCAAGTGGAACGAATAATTTTTATGAGGGTAATATTAAATTCACTCAAAAGTATCTTTCGTTTCAGTTGCGTTTATTAGTTCTTAATTAGATCTATTTCTACAAAAAAAAAAAACATTAATAAAATTACTTGGTCCGATACCAATTGTTTAATAAATATCAAGTTCCCATCATCTTGTTAATACATCCTTTCTTAATAATTTAGTTTAAATGTGGAATACTAAATAAATTAAATTATTACCTCATCAAATTTAGTCAATAGATTCATTTAATCAAAATACTCTAAAATAATTAACGGAGATATAATTAATCTCCAATAATCATCAATTGCTTTTAGGAACTAATTAATTTAGTCCTAGCACTTAGATTATATAGTCTAAAATTTTATTTTAATCAATAATTAAAATGTGCTTAAAATTAAATTGACAAAAGGGCCAGTAAATTTCACGATGAATATTTACCTATAAGTTTTAAATAACTCCCCATAGCCAATTTAATCTTCCCAATTTCCTATAAAAGTTCTAAATGTTTAGTCTTTGAAAATATTATTATATTTTTCTTTTTCTTTTTTTTTTAAAAACCCTTATGGCTACCAAAACAATCACTAGCCCATCTTTTTATTAAGACATCAATAATTTATAACAATTAATTAATTATTCAAATTAAAATTTGTCTTATTCTTTTACATTTTTAACTCTGTGTGTGTGTGTGTGTGTATATATATAACTTTAAATATGTTTCCACATATTATAAAAGCTAAGAAAACCCTAATTTTTTTATTATTATAAAAATAGAGTTTTATTCTTTTAATTCATTCATTCCTTATTTACCATATAACCCTAGCCTTACCTGGCTAGGGTTTTATAATTTAATTGTAACTTGAAATGTGTAGGGACCACAAGCAGCGGCCATGGCATTTGGCAGAGATCTATTTGGAGGCGGCAGCGGGCGTTCAAGGCGCCGCTCACTGTGGGAAATGTTGGCATTATAACAGACAAGAAGAAGGCTGGCATTCCAATTACAAATGGGAGATTGTTGGCATTTCAATAAGGATATTGAGAAGGTTGTTGATGACTATGGATATAACTGATTAAGGATGATTATTGTCTTAATATTATTATTTTGTCATTGATGTCAAGAAATTGATTTTCTAATTCAGTATGATGTTGCCATATCTTAAGAAGTATGATTTGATGAGTATAAAGATGTTGGTAAAAGACACAGAAAGAATATGATGAATAAGGGGATAAGTTATTCAATGGGCAACTATTACCAAGTTAGACAATGATGAGATCATGATGTTTAGATTGTTTTGATATCCTACATATGCTATTGTTTGAAAGGTTAATACTATACTATGTTACCGAGCAAAGAATGTAGTCGATAAACCCTAAGGTTATCGCTATCGGTTAATGAAGGCAGAATGTCTACCGAGTGAAGTTTAGTATTTACCGAGTTGTAACCGAGCTATAACAGAATGCATTAAATGTTTACATGTGATATTTAATGAAGGAAGCTGATGAGCTGGAGTGAATTAAATGATTGGTAAGCCATGTATGATGATTGTTAAAGAATCTATGGTAAATAAAGATCAACAGGAAGATCTACAGCTCAGATTGAACCGCAATACCCTAACACAAGTTTCAAGGTGAAAATGCAAGTTCCAAGGTAGGGTAAAATGTTTTCAAATCGAAGGATACATTGAACCTGGACAAGATTGAAGATCTGATGGCTATGATTGATCATGGGAAATGTGATCAAGGAGATTAAGCAGTTAGAAGATTGTTTATAAATAGGAAATTGTTGATAAACAATGTATGCAGGCAAGTGTATGCATGTTGCATAGTGATTACCGAGCATAGAACCTTGAAGACCTGTTTTGATAGCAGAGTATAGAGCCTAGCAGAGGGACAAGATAAGTCCTATGAATTGATTGTATTGAGCAAATGAGAATCTACTTTAGCATTTTTAGATGTGAAGTTGCAGACATATTTTTATTACTGTTATTTTAAGAAGTAGCAGAAAATCTCTTAACCGAGTGGACTTAACAGTCTTATATGTAAATCCTCTAGCAAGGTGACATTCTTATTGAGTGTTTGAAATCCTTTAACAAGGTCACTTCTAACAAAGTGAAGATCCTAACAGATCTGAGGGAAATCCCTTAAGCTGGTCACATCTAGCAATGTGTTTGTAATCTTTAACAGGATTTGCTTTTAACCGAGCATACTCTAGAAGAGTATATTTCTTAGTGGGTCCGAAATCCCATAGTGGTTTTTCCCTATTTGGGTTTCCACATTAAATCTGGTGTTATGAGGTTTATATTGTTCATATGCTTTTGAGTTTGCATGTTTAACAGTTTTGGTTATATGACTGATATATATGTTACCGAGGTTGAATCTGATGTTTTTATGGATGATTAAGTTTGTATGATTTACCCCCCCCTCTCATCTTGTTGACTATTGGATCTGTACTTACATTAAGTATCAGAACTATCAATTGGTATCAAAGCTTTGGACTCTGGAAGAAAAGTTTAAAGGCACTTGAGTTAAAGATCCAAAGATGTATAAGAGGGATGCACCGAAGCTCAATAAGTCAAGTTTCTCTACATGGCAGAAAAGGATGAAGTTGCATCTGTCAGGAATTGGAGAATATGTTGTCTATTATCTGGAGAATGATTTCATCACACCGAGCACCTATCCATTGACAATGGAAGAGATAAAGGCAAAGCAAGAACATATTCAAGCAATGATTGAAATAACATCTGCATTGACCGACTCAAAGTTTAATGATCTAGAAGGATGTACTGATGCAAAGGCAATGTGGACTAAGCTCATATCAGTGTATGGAGGAGATGAACATGTTCAAAGAGAAAAAGTGGATAGTTTAAGAGGACAACTTGAATCTATGAGGATGAATGAAGATAAGAACATAACCCAGTATAGTACAAGACTAAAGGAGATTGTAAATCAAATCAAAGGAGCAGGATGAACTATTGAAGAAAAGGATGTAACAAGTAAGTTGTTAAGAACCCTTCTACTTGCCTATGCAATCCGAGTCTCTACAATCAATGAATTGAGGTCTATACCCAATATGCCATTTTATTTAGATGCTACTATTGGTAAGCTAAATGCATTTGAGTTAAGTAACTTTGATAACAGTGGGTCATCGGTAAATAAAGTTGAATCTGCATTCAGTTCTTTTCATATTGATGAAACTGATGATTACAATGATAGAAAGTATAAGTACTCTGAAGGGAATCACAGTGGAGCAAGCGAAAGATTTTACAAAAACATGGAGGAGGTACACAAACTATATGAGGAAATCAGAAAGCAAGAAGAGTTTGAAGCACTATTAGCCAGAAGGCTACCGAGAGGAAAAGGTAAGTATAAAGGAAAGCTACCTTTAAAATGTTTCAATTGTGATAAGATAGGACATATGGCTTCTGTAAAGTGGAAAATCGTGATCGAACCCTAGTTGCTCTCCCCTCTTCCAACTCCAAGGAGAGAGAAGGGAGATTCACTAGGGTTGATGGTTTTCACTTAGGGGAGAGACTTTACATTCAAAAGAGGGGTTGAAACCCACAAGATCCAATCCCACACAATGCAAGATTGGATGCTAAATGTGTTTCAAGGGTTAAGAAAGCAAGGCTACCCTCTTTTGTAAAGAATGTGCATAGAAGAATTAAGCTAGGAATGCATAGAAAGTGACAAAGATTCGCTTATAAACTGAGATATGGATATAGGATGAAGCTGCGGACCTGGAATTAGCAGTAAAATGTTGATACGGCACTGTCCTGCAAATTTGAGCAAAAGTTGTCGGGACGATGGCGCCCGGCGCCACGGTCCTCCGAAAAATCTGTGAAACGAAGGGGGATCTGTTCGTCTCTGCACAAGGATTCCAGATCTTCAATTTCAGCCGCGTACCTGCAACCTACACACAGAAAAGCGAAGACGATTGGGGGGTTAGGGATTAGGGGTTTGCCTTTAGGTCAAACCCCGGTTTTGGAATTAACCAAGAAATGAGCAAGAGCTGTAAATGTAAATGACTGTAAAACAAGTACTAATACCTTGTTCTAAGGATGTTTGTATCCTTATGTGAGAAGGTTTAGATGTTGTATGTTGTATTTTGTGGTAGTATGTTGTATGTAGCATGTAGTATGTGATCTCCTCTTCAATGGTTGAATCCTTGTCTTGAATGCAACACTTAGCCTTGAATGGAGACTTGAAATGATCAATTGCTTGAAGGAATGCTTGAGTATAGTTTCCACGCCTTTTCCATCATATCGAATGAAAGAGGAAAATGTCATTTATATACTTGTCAATTAGGGCTGATAGACTGATTTTCCCGACCTTAGGCCGACCAGGAAAGATAATTTTCCAATTTGCAAACATAAAGACTCGAAGTCCAAAAGAGACCGGGCCCAAAATAGGACCCAGGGACCAGGGCGTTGGGCGCCATGGTCCTGGGGACCAGGGCGCGCCCTGGTCCCACCTCCCGAGACAGCAGGGTGCAAGGAGGTTCAGGCCAGGGTACTTGAAAAATGCAGTTTTCAGTGTCGTAATCAGGTTTCGGGGTCTCCATTCAGGTTGCGTGTTGCGTCGCCATCGTGAAGACCGAAATGCAGTCGAAATTGCAAGTGTCGCAATTTTAGGACGCTACATTTAGCCCCCACTTTAGCGGGAGTATGTATGCTCATACTTCCGGTAAAGTACAAGGAAACAACATTGAAAGACTTTCACCACGTCAAGGAGGCAAGATACACCAAGCCCCCAGTGGACTAAGGATCTTACGACTTCGATTGACAAAGTAAAAGGGAAGATCACGAGGGAGAACCATGACTGTCAGTAGTAAGGTTCCCTCACTATGAGTCATGCAAGAAAGATATCAAAAATTCTCAAGGCAAGGTTAAATTTGCCAAGAAATTCTCAAGTATCTTGAAAAGATATGAACGGGATGTATGCCCCCCTACGTTAAAGCGATCGCACACGCCTCACCGGGGGTGATTGCTTTAAGGTAGTGATACATATAAGAATGAGAAGGGAAAGGAGCACGTTATCGCAAGGATTTAGCCCCCAAGTGTGAGATAAACCCAAGGATAATAGACACAAAACACAAAGCATGAGGTGACTTCGCTTTCCTTGGGGTCAGTATGCTGTATGATAATTCATGTATATATATCATATGTATGTATGCATAATTGTTCTTCATTCCCCAATCAAGGAAGGTCACCTAGAAGAAGGGAACACATGTGTCTTTTGAGTCAACATGAGAGAGATCGAGAGATCTCAATGCTTTGCATTGTCCTCAAGTAGACAACACTAAGGACAACAAATAGAAGAATGAGAATAACATATAGAAGAAGTAACACAAGAGAGGAGGAGAGAATCTATTATGCTAATGTAACTAGTCTAGCACGTCATCTACCCCTCGATCTTGCTGATCAATGTTTCGGGAAGGCAGGGAACACGCTAGAGGAGGAACATCCAACACAGCAGATGGAGCTATCACAAGATCCAAACAAGGGCTATGTTCATATCCCAAGCCGCGGTTTTCTTGTCTAGGAGCTAGGATAAGTGCTTTAGAAAATTTATTAGATAAATGGTTATCAATATCAACAAGTTCATACTCACTATCAGAATGAACAAGAGAAGTAGCATTTTCATCATGAATAACATTTTCATCTATATCATCATCAAGATTTATAAAAATAGGATCTTTAACTCGCACAGGATCAAGACCATCATGCATCTTATGTTTAGGAGATTTAGGCTCAATGTCCGGCTGAGGAGAAAATGGAATAATGCTTGTTGAAGGTGTTTTTGGGGATTGCAAAGTTTGAGCTCTAAGACGACGCTTTCGTCGGTGTTCACGTGCAGAACGATTTCGTCTAGTCTTAGTAGGAAGATTAGGAGAAGATTGAGGAGGAGGAATGTTCTCATCCCTATCACTTGGGTGTTTAGGTTGTGGTCTCTTAGGCTGGATAATAGGAGAGGAAGAAGGTCTCTTCTCTCTATAGAAGGAAGGAGGAGGAACTGCTCCATATAAAGGAGGAATATTTGGTTTAAGAAGGAGACCAAGTCCATCATGACGAGGAGGGATAGGTCTACTTTTAGGAGGTTTATTAGGCATAGACATAGTTACATCCATAGGGATGGGTTGGGAATCTTCTTGAGGAAAGACATTAGTTTTATCTTTCAAAGGAAGAACTTCCTTCTCAAGAATGATAGGAATGTCAAGTTTAGGTGTTCTAGGTTCACTTAGAGATAGGATCATATCTATTTTCCACTTTTGATAAGATTTGAAAAGATGATCACTGTGTGGAGGAAGAGATTGGAATTGTTTAGGCCAAAAATAATCAATAGGAACGCTAGAGGTTCTTTCAGCTGGTTTAAAGAGACTATGATTGACAGTAACAACTTCACCATTATGGGGAAATTTCAAACACTTATGAATAGGAGAAGCAATAGCCTTCATGGAAGATAGCCAAGGATAGCCAAGCTTCACACGAAATTGTTCGGAAGATGGAATAATAGCAAAGTTCACATCAAGGGATTTGTTATGGACCTCAATAGGCAATGTAATAGAACCAATTGTGGGAGAAGAAAATGCATCAAATAGTTTCACAATCACATCTGTTTTGTCATAGATCACTTGATTCAATTGCAAAGTAAAAAGAAATTCTTCAGTAATAACATTAACTGTGCACGAAGGATCAATAAGTATTCCACGGCAAGGTATATTCTTGACTTTTGCAACTATGTATAAAGGACCATCAGGTGCCCTAATGGTTTCACTGGAATCAAATGTGATGGAAGGTTCTTTAGGGATTTCTTGTTGCTCTACAAAGTTAATCACATTCGGAGTCATAGACACAAGACCATCAGATGAGAGAGAGGAATCATTAGCCTCGATCGCATTAGAGGTATGAGTAGGTAATGGATCAGTGAAAATCTGAAGATTTTGATTAGGAGGAGCTACAGATGTATTGCCTTTATCATTCACTCCAGAAACAGAGATAGTATTGTTATCAATCAAATCTTGAATTTTACCCTTTAAAGAAAAACATTTTTCAGTATCATGCCCAGGCTGACGATGAAATTGACAAAAAGCTTTGTTATCAAAATAAGGTGAAGTAATCTTTGCAGGATCAATTTGTCTTATAGGAGGAAGAGTAAGCACATTTTGTTCCAATAATTTATTCATAATACTATGCAATGATTCATTCAAAGGAGTATACTTTCTGTCTTTCTTGAAAAATTTAGAAATAGGAGGCACACCTGATGCTGCATTCACATTGTTGTTGATGATGTTTTCATTGAATTTGATGGAATCTCTATTCGGTTTAAACTTCCCAAATGGTTGTTGACTGCTATCACCCTTATCACTCGGAGCCATAGGATGTGATTGTTCCATTTGACTCACAGTCAGTTGATAATTGTGAAGAGTCGCACACAACTGTTGGAAAGAAGTAAACTCAGAAAACAGAAGTTTGTCTCGAATATCTTTTTGCAAATTAGAAATAAAGATTCTTTGAATATCATTGTCAGGCACTGGAAAAGAAATTTGAGCATACAAATGCTTATATCTACCAATGAAATCAGTCACTTTTTCCTTAACACCTTGTTTACAATGCATTAAATCAATCAAAGTAACTTTAGGACTTATATTGTTTTGAAATTGTTGAATGAAAGCATTTGCAAGTTGTTCGAAAGAAGTAATAGAATAGGAAGGCAACGAGCAATACCATTGTAGGGCTTTGTCTCTTAATGTTCTAGTAAACAATTTTGCAAGCAACCTTTGGTCATAAGCAAAATCAGTACATATTGTTTGAAAAGTCTTAACATGTGTTAGAGGATCACCTTTACCATTATAAAGCTCCAAATGCGGAATTTCAACATGTTTAGGAGGGATGGCTCGAACAATGTCAAGAGAAAGTGGGCTCACAACATCAAATGTGGGCACACTAAACTTAGATTGATTCATAGAGGCAATTTGCTGCTGTAAAGAAGAGACAGTTTGTGCAAGATTGTTAATGGTCGCTTCAGTCGAAGAGCTCATATTAGATGTGTTAGATTGAGATGGAGGTGTTATGTTATTGAAAGAAGGTAAAGAGTAAGGTGGTGGGACTCTATGATAGTTAGTCATAGGAGATGATTGGACAGGAGGAACACTACAAGGAGTAATGGAATGGTTAAATGAATTGCCCCCTTGCGTCATGTTCATTTGTGAAGATGTAATAGGAACACTCATTGAAGGAATGAATGAAGAAGTTGGATTGAATGAAGGAAGAGGGTTAATTGAAGAAGAAGGGTTTCTCCCATGACTGGTGATCACAGGAGGAATGTCTTGTGTAGAAGTAGCCATTATGTTTGATGTAAAGGTAGGTATGCTAGCAATAGAAGTCATCAAAGGAATAGAATGATTGACTTGAGTAGGAGGTTGTGTATAACCTAATGTTTCGGCACAACTTTTCATAGGCATCACATTCGAATCCACAATGTGTGCAATACCACGCAAAATATCAATTCCATTCTTATCACTTTGAAGCATACGTTTTAGACCCTCAATTAAAGGAAGAGCTTGACTATCAGGGTATTCTTGAGACATCCACTATCGAAAATCGTCAAATTGGTTATCCAATTTTGAAAGTTGTTCTTCAGAAACCTCATGGAGAGCTTCTTCATCATTAGGAGGATTAGAGGAATTACCCATGTCCTCGTTAAAAAGGCTATTCAAATTAGGTTCCATCTCCTCGGTAATTAAACCTTGGAAAGACTTAACTCTACGACTTCGTCTAACGGGAATAGTGTAAGTAGGGCTTATTGTTGTAAAACTCATGCACTAGAGAGAGAGAGAAAGTTTTGAATTTAGAGGTAGCAATTTTTAGTAAAATCAGCCAATCTTCTGGATTTAAGCTGTTAAATACAATCAGGACAATCTCCCGAAATTTCAGAAAAAATGTCCGGGACCGTGGCGCTCGGAGTGCAACACGGTCCTTGCAACTTTTTTTGAAATTTGCAGGGATGAAAGGTATGATGATTTTAGAGCTAATCTGAAAAAAATTGAGTGATTCTACGATCTGTAGATAGGCCAAATTAAAGTTGCAATCTCAAAATTGAACCCTACCAAGATTGTCAAAAAAATGCAAAATTTGAATTTTGAAAAAGAGAGGGAAACTGAAATTTTGAATTTTATGATTTTAGAGGGAATGCCAAAAGAAATGCAAGTTTTGAAATTCAAAATTTGACTCAATTTCACGCAAAATTCAATTTTGAAAGCGGAAATTAAAGTTGTTGTAATTAAGCACTTAATTTCAAAAGTCACAAATTGTAAGAATTTGAATAAAGCACTGAAATTTCGAATGAATGCAAACACACTTTTCAGATTTAGGACAGTAAGAACACAATTTTGACACAAAATTTCAATTTCAATGTTTTTTGAATGTTTAAAAGCCTTACTCCAAGCAATCACAAGACCAACTTTGACTGTAATTTTGAAAGTGTTAGATTTGATAAAATCAGCCAAAATTCTGGATTTTAGCAGGAAAATACAGTAAGATCTTGCTCCCGAAATTTCGAAAAAAATGTCGGGGACGATGGCACTCGGCGCCACGGTCCTCGCAACTTTTTTCCAAATTTTCAGGGATGAAAGATATTGTGATTTTATAGCGGAATCCAAAGTTACAGCTGGTTTGGAGATGTTTTGATCAGTGAAATTGTCGGACAAAGGTTGAATCAAGAGGGTTTCAAAAATTAGGGTTTTGACTTTTAACCACTTAATTTTCAAAATTAAAGCACAAATATGAATTGATAATTTGTAATAGAAGGGCAGATCTGAAACAAGCATTAACATCTAGACATTTCACAAGCTTAATTACTAAAAAGAAATTTTAGGGTTTTTATGCAATCACCTCTAAAATTTTGCAAAAGATCAAACATGGAAATGTAATCAATTTTTTCAGATCTAAGCATGAAAAATCAGAAAGGATGTTCACGTCGGGTTCACCAAAATGTAAAGCAGAAAATCGCGATCGAACCCTAGTTGCTCTCCCCTCTTCCAACTCCAAGGAGAGAGAAGGGAGATTCACTAGGGTTGATGGTTTTTACTTAGGGGAGAGAATTTACATTCAAAAGAGGGGTTGAAACCCACAAGATCCAATCCCACACAATGCAAGATTGGATGCTAAATGTGTTTCAAGGGTTAAGAAAGCAAGGCTACCCTCTTTTGTAAAGAATGTGCATAGAAGAATTAAGCTAGGAATGCATAGAAAGTGACAAAGATTCGCTTATAAACTAAGATATGGATATAGGATGAAGCTGCGGACCTGGAATTAGCAGTAAAATGTCGATACGGCGCTGTCCTGCAAATTTGAGCAAAAGTTGTCGGGACGATGGCGCCCGACGCCACGGTCCTCCGAAAAATCCGCGAAACGAAGGGGGATCTGTTCGTCTCTGCACAAGGATTCCAGATCTTCAATTTCAGTCGCGTACCTGCAACCTACACACAGAAAAGCGAAGACGATTGGGGGGTTAGGGATTAGGGGTTTGCCTTTAGGTCAAACCCCGGTTTTGGAATTAACCAAGAAATGAGCAAGAGCTGTAAATGTAAATGACTGTAAAACAAGTACTAATACCTTGTTCTAAGGATGTTTGTATCCTTATGTGAGAAGGTTTAGATGTTGTATGTTGTATGTTGTGGTAGTATGTTGTATGTAGCATGTAGTATGTGATCTCCTCTTCAATGGTTGAATCCTTGTCTTGAATGCAACACTTAGCCTTGAATGGAGACTTGAAATGATCAATTGCTTGAAGGAATGCTTGAATGCTTGAATGCTTGAGTATAGTTTCCATGTCTTTTCCATCATATCGAATGAAAGAGGAAAATGTCATTTATATACTTGTCAATTAGGGCTGATAGACTGATTTTCCCGACCTTAGGCCTACCAGGAAAGATAATTTTCCAATTTGCAAACATAAAGACCCGAAGTCCAAAAGAGACCGGGCCCAAAATAGGACCCAGGGACCAGGGCGTTGGGCGCTCTGGTCCCACCTCCCGGGACAGTAGGGTGCAAGGAGGTTCAGGCCAGGGTACTTGAAAAATGCAGTTTTCAGTGTCATAATCAGGTTTCGGGGTCTCCATTCAGGTTGCATGTTGCGTCGCCATCGTGAAGACCGAAATGCAGTCAAAATTGCAAGTGTCGCAATTTTAGGACGCTACAGCTTCTAATTGTCCTAACAAAGAATCTAGTGAAAAGAGAGATTACCGAGATGACAGACAGAAAGATAATCATTATAGAGGACACCGAGACTTCAGGAGAAGAGATAAAAAGACATTCCTAATAGCTGATGAGGAATCTAATGATGATAAATCAGATGAAACTGATACAAAGGAAATTGTTTATGTGGCTATCAAAGATGGATCAGATGAAGAAAGGTATGAAGAAAAAGCTTTAATATCTCATATAAATACTAATGATTCTTGGATCATAGATAGTGGTTGCTCACATCACATGACAGGTGATAAACACAAGTTTATTAATTTAGATGATTATGATGGAGGCTATGTAAGATTTGTTAATGATGCACCATGTCCGATAAGAGGTAAAGGATCCATAACACTTCTTGACAATGCTAAATGTAATGATGTTTATTGAGTTGAAGGTTTGAAATACAATTTGTTGAGTGTAGCACAGCTAAACAACACAGGTTACCGAATAGAGTTTGAAAAAGGAATTGTCAAAGTTCATGACAAGCATGGAAAGTTAGCTGCTACCGGGACACAAACAAGAGGTAATACATTTTATCTTGACTCAACTTGGAATAAATGTCTATATGCAAGGATAGATGATACCTGGTTATGGCATAAAAGGTTTTGTCATGTTAATTTTGATAATCTGATCACAATAAGTAAGAAGCATCGAGTAAGAGGTCTACCGAGTCTTGAAAAACCTGAGAATGCTATGTGTCGAGGATGCCAGATGGGTAAGATGACAAGATCAAGCTTTACAAGTAAGTCCTACACTTCTAAAGAAATTTTAGATCTTGTGCATACTGATCTTTGTGGTCATATGAAAGTTCAAAGTTATTATGGTGATAAATATTTCATATTATTTGTGGATGATTACTCAAGGATGATGTCAGTAATGTTTCTAAAATAAAAATCAGAAGCTTTTCAAATGTTTAAATGGTACAAGGCTAGAGTTGAAAATGAAATAGGAAGACAACTGAAATGTCTCAGATCAGATAGAGGAGGAGAGTTTACATCTGATGAGTTCAACTTATTTTGCAATGATCATGGTATAAAAAGACAAGTCTCTGCACCAAGAACTCCATAGCAGAATGGGATAGCTGAGAGAAGAAACAGATCTATTGTGGATTGTGCCAGAACCTTGATGATTGAAAAGAAAGTTCCACAAACATTTTGGAGAGAAGCAATAAGCACAACTGTTTACACCTTGAACTGAGTTCAATTGAAGAAAGGTACTATGAAGACACCTTATGAAATCTGGTATGACAAGAAACCTAATGTAAGTTATTTTAAAATCTTTGGGAGTAGATGCTATGTTCATAAAGATGATGGAAATGGTAAGTTTGATCAGAAAAGTGAAGAAGGAATGTTTCTAGGTTATTCTTCTAGAAGCAAAGCATTTAAATGTCTGATCAAATCATCTAACAAAATAGTAGAAAGTGCAAAGGTGAAAATTGATGAACTTGCAGAAATAAATGATGAAGGAAACTCCAAAGAACCAGAAGATTATGAAGTATTTGTCTATGTGCAACCGAGAAGTCCTACCAAGATAACTGTTGAAGAAAATGAAGAAAATATCTAGTTACCAAGTGATGAAGAAGATCATACAGAGCCTACCGAGCCTGTATCAGCCAAGTATGTCATAAGACATCATGCAACAAGTTAGATTATAGGAGATAAGGATGATCCAGTGATGACAAGGAACAAACTGAGATAGAACACATGTTTGATATCTGAATTTGAACTGAGAATAGTGAAAGAGGCATTTAACAGTGAAGATTGGATAAATGCTATGACAGAAGAGATTGATCAAATCAATAAGAATGACACATGGACACTGGTCCCAAGACCGAAGGACAAAAATGTAATCGGTACAAAGTGAATCTTCAGAAACAAGCTAAATGAAAAGGGTGAGGTCATTCGGAATAAAGCAAGACTAGTTTGCAAAGGTTATGCCCAAGAAGAAGGAATTGATAATGGTGAGACTTTTGCACCTGTGGCAAGACTTGAAGGAGTAAGAACATTGTTGGCATATGCTACTTACAAGAATTTCAAGGTATATCAAATGGATATCAAATCTGCATTTCTGAATGGTATATTAGAAGAAGTTTTCATTAAACGACCTGAAGGATTTGTTGAAGGAGAAAATAATGATCAGGTATGTAAATTGAACAAAGCTTTATATTGTCTGAAACAAGCACCTAGAGCATGGTATGAGATATTGCACTCATATTTGACCAAAATTGGCTTTATAAGAACAAGTGAAAACAACAATATGTACATGAAGAATGATGAAAATGGAATACTGATCTCAGCCATATTTGTTGATGATATTATCTTTAGTGGAAATGACTCTCTATGCAAGAACTTTGGAAATGAAATGAGTAAAGAATTTGAGATGTCATTAATCGGTGAGATAAAATATTTTATAGGTCTGCAAATACTGCAAATGAAAGATGAGATTTTCATTACCCAATCCAAGTACATAAAGGAAATCTTGAAGAAATTTGGAATGGAGGATTCAAAACTAGTAAGTACTTCTATGACTACCAACTGTAAACTATCAAAGAATGATGAATCTGCATCTATTGATGAGACACTTTACCGATCTATGATTGGAAAGTTGCAATATGTTGTTCACAGCAGCCAGATATAGCACATGTAGTAGGTATTGTTGCAAGATTTTCTACAGATCCTAAGGAAACACATTTGACGGAAATCAAAAGAATTTTCAGATACTTAAAAGGCACTAAAGATTATGGCTTAGTATATTAGAAAGGAAATGAGTTTGATTTAAAAGTTTATACTGATCTTGATTGGGCAGGCAACATTGATGACAGGAAAAGCACAAGTGGAGGAGCTTTCTTTTTAGGAGAAAGACTAGTGAGTTGGCTTAGCAAGAAACAAGGATGTGTTTCTCAGTCAATAGCAGAAACTGAATATGTTGCTGCAACACTGAATTGCACCAATATAGCATGGATCAAACAACTATTGGAAGGTATAAATGAGCAAGTTACCGAGCCAGTAACTATATTCTGTGATAACACTAGTGCCATTAACATTTCAAAGAATCCTGTTATGCACTCTAAGACAAAGAACATCTCTATCAAATATCATTATCTTAGAGAAGAAGTTCAAGAGAAGAAAGTGGTGTTGGAATATGTTAGTACAAAGGAGCAAATAGTAGATATCTTCACCAAGCCACTGCCAAAGGACACTGTTGAATATCTCAGAAGTCAATTAGGGGTCCTACCCCTATCTTCCATTCACTGACCGAGTTCGGTGAAAGCATCAATTCGATGACTCTACAGAATATCTTTTAGGAGTTGATACTGATTTACACACTATAGGAGGTTTTCTAAAGGTGTGCAGGAAATAATACAGGAAACAATAAATAGGGAACAGGAATTGAAGACAAATGCTCTGACCAAGACTGCATTAATACATAAACAACATGGAATTCACTTCTCAGAGGAAGAAATTATGTTTTTAGTTCTTTTCTTTTTGGCATTGTTGTCAAAGGGGGAGAATACCTATGAAAGGGGGAGAATACAAAAGAAGAGAAGACTACAGATTGAAAAGAAGACTGAGAAAACAGGAGAAGTCTAATGTATGGGGGAGAGCATTTCAACATTTCAGAATTTCATAGCAATCTGAATCCGACTCAATAAAGTCAAATCAATTGGTTTTTCCATCAATGCCAAAGGGGGAGATTGTTGGCATTATAACAGACAAGAAGAAGGTTGGCATTCCAATTACAATGGGAGATTGTTGGCATTTCAATAAGGATATTGAGAAGGTTGTTGATGACTATGGACATAACTGATTAAGGATGATTACTATCTTAATATTATTATTTTGTCATTGATGTCAAGAAATTGATTTTCTAATTCAGTATGATGTTGCCATATCTTAAGAAGTATGATTTGATGAGTATAAAGATGTCGGTAAAAGACACAAAAAGAATATGATGAATAAGGGGATAATTTATTCAATGGGCAACTATTACCGAGCTAGACAATGATGAGATCATGATGTTTAGATTGTTTTGATATCCTACATATGCTATTGTTTGAAAGGTTAATACTATACTATGTTACTGAACAAAGAACCTAGTCGGTAAACCCTAAGGAACCTAGTCGATAAAACCCTAAGGTTATCGCTATCGGTTAATGAAGGCAGAATGTCTACCGAGTGAAGTTTAGTATTTACCGAGTTGTAACCGAGCTATAACAGAATGCATTAAATGTTTACATGTGATATTTAATGAAGGAAGCTGATGAGCTGGAGTGAATTAAATGATTGGTAAACCGTGTATGAATATTGTTAAAGAATCTATGGTAAAGAAAGATCGGCAGGAAGATCTACAGCTCAGATTGAACCACAATACCCTAACACAAATTCCAAGGTGAAAATGCAAGTTCCAAGGCGGGGTAAAACATTTTCAGATCGAAGGATACATTGAACCTGGACAAAATTGAAGATCTGATGGCTATGATTGATCATAAGAAATGTGATCAAGGAAATTAAGCAGTTAGAAGATTGTTTATAAATAGGAAACTATTGATAAACAATGTATGCGGGCAAGTGTATGCATAGGGATGCTACATAGTGATTACCGAGCACAGAAGCTTGAAGACTTGTTTTGATAACAGAGTATAGAGCCTAGCAGAGGGACAAGATAAGTCCTATGAATTGATTGTATTGAGCAAATGAGAATCTGCTTTAGCATTTTTAGATGTGAAGTTGCAGACATATTTTTATTACTGTTATTTTAAGAAGTAGCAGAAAATCTCTTAACCGAGTGGACTTAACAGTCTTATATGTAAATCCTCTAGCAAGGTGACATTCTTATTGAGTGTTTGAAATCCTTTAATAAGGTCACTTCTAACAAAGTGAAGATCCTAACAGATCTGAGGGAAATCCCTTAACTGGGTCACATCTAGCAATGTGTTTGTAATCTTTAACAGGATTTACTTTTAACCGAGCATACTCTAGAAGAGTATATTTCTTAGTGGGTCCAAAATCCCATAGTGGTTTTTCCCTATTTGGGTTTCCACGTTAAATCTGGTGTTATGAGGTTTATATTGTTCATATGCTTTTGAGTTTGCATGTTTAACAGTTTTGGTTATATGACTGATATATATGTTACCAAGGTTGAATCTGATGTTTTTATGGATGATTAAGTTTGTATGATTCACTCCCCCCTCTCATCTTGTTGGCTATTGGATCTGTACTTACATTAAGTATCAGAACTAGCAGGAAACCCCAGTGGCGGTGCCGACCACTGTGGTCACCCACAATGGTGGTGCCGACACTATGGTCATCCACAGTGGCGGCATTCCCTGGCCGCATCGACCCCTATGATAATCACAGTGGGTTCGGCTCTATTTTTTTTTGTATAAAATATTGTTTTTTTTTTTAAATTTGTTTAATTAGAATTTTTATTTTTTTTGTTTGCTTCAAATATATATATGTATTAAATAATTAGGTATATTTTAAAAGATGAAATACAAGTATATATATATATATATATATATATATATATATATATATATATTGTTGCACAATAAATCTAGAGCAACCTCTATATGCAAAATATGATGATAGTTTATTTTGAAATATTTTTAACCGAATAGTTAAAGTCATTGGATTTAAGTCTATGTATATATTTTCTTTGTTTTAAAATACTTGCTACTAAATTCATCGATAGACTATTTTCTTTAAATTTAGTTTCTACAAATATTTAACTGACATATTTAAATAAATTTATCCGGCAACTATATAAATAGGTTTTTTTTTTATTATTTAAAATAGATAGGCCATTTAACTTTAGGCTTGATTTTCTGCAAATAGATAAAATGACAGTTTCTAATAAAATTACACAGCAACTATAGAAATATAAAATTATTTTAAATCAATTAGTCCATTTAACATTAGATTTTATTTTCTATAATTAAGTAATCTGCAGAATTCAATGAATTAAACAACATCTATATAAATGACAAAATTCAATATTTTTTAACAGCAAATAAATGTTTTATTATTTAAATATAACCTTAGAGATATGCATAGGACATAAACTGATTCTTTTATTTTCAAAATTTACATGCTAAAATAAACTTTCATTTTCAAAAACTAACATGCATACTACTAATAAATTTTTAGCACTATAGGGTTCTAAATCCAAGGTAGACATTCCTTTTTATTTTGCAACCAATTATTCCTGAACGAGAATAATGCATAAACTTAAAGTACATTTTAAACACATTATATCTTATCATCACAAATGGGTGTAATACCCAACTAGTTTCTCAGATTCTATTAAAGAGGGCTTTATTAAAATAAATACATTTTCTTTTCAAAGTAACTACAATATATAGTTTTCAAATCACACCACTGCAACTTAAAAAAAAATATAAACCTATACTATTTCCGATTCTTTTTCTGCAACACAAAACTCCAGTACTTTTTACTTGTCCTTTTTCTTTCCTTCCAACAACCTGCAAATAATCAAAGGATATGACCATGGAGTGCTCACCTCCCAGCCTAGGCTAACTAGTAGCCACCCCCGAGCTTGGAGAACCAGGCCCTAGATAGGCAACACACATGCAAACACCAATAAACAAGGGAAAACAACCACAATCACATTCCCAACCAAGGCTACACTTCACCACACATTGTGATGACTTTTCAAGGGTGGTAGTGGACCAAGTACCCTGAGGAGACTACAAGTATGGTAAAACATATAGCCACCTCATGGAAAACCAAAACATATAGTCACCTCATGGAAAACCAAATACATCAAGTATAACAACCCCACATTCCTTATGCCCCCCAAGGCATTCATGTCTTATTTCCCTCCTTATGACCCCCAATGCATAAACAAGCCATGCAGCAAGGGTCATGTAAAATCCCTTGTGATCACTCTCATAACGAGAGCTTCTCACTCGAGGGCTGGCACTTCTACCACCCACAAGAACATCCTCTCTTCCAAGAGTAGGAGGTCTTGATTACTCCCAAAACACATAAATTGCATAATCACAAAACACCAAATAAATTTCCAAGGAATACATGCAAGGCAAACTAGCCTTTAACACAAGCAATTCTATTAATCCAACATGCAATAAGAAAACATTACAAGAAAGGTAGAACCAACCTTAAACTGCCCAGAGGTATGCTAGTTTTGTTGAGGATGAGCAGCCCAATCCCACAAGTCTTTGCTTTCTACCCTTAGCCAAATTCTATATCCCAAATCTATTTTTTTCTTTTCAAAATTCTTTTATCTCCAAAAATGGAGAGTGGGTGAATACACACAAAATCTCCCTTTCTTGCTTAAGAAGACACTAGTCAGAGTTCTCACCAGTTTCTAAAACTGAAAAGGAAGGTAAGGTAAAATGGGAAAAGGGAACTTTCATTCAAAAAGGAAAGTTAACCACTTAGCTTAAGCCTTCTAATTTCAATTTTCGCACAACTTAGAAAAGCCACTTTTTAGGGTGTCTAAATGGTCATATGAGAGTTGAAACATGCCTAAAATTACTCCTAACCCTTAAGTATACCTTATGGGCTTTAGGAAACCCTAATAAACTACCCCTAAGAGTCCATTTAACCCTTTTTAAACCCCTCTGAAGTTAATTTTCGGGTCAAACCTAAGTTGACTACCCCAAAGATTCTCTACCTAAGCCAATTATGGAATCACATTAAATTTAATTGAAAAAGCTATAGTTAAACAATTCCCTCCAAGAGACAAATTTAAAAAATCCAACATAAATCAACACATGTGTCAAGTGACACAAAGAAAATACTTTTACAAAATTGCACATGAAATCTTGTCTCTTGTTGGATTTAAATAAATCAAATAAATAACATTTAACACACATGCATCATTTACTATTACGAATAAAATATGACACAAATGGGGTGTTGTCTCTCCAAATAGACAAACCTTGGTTTTACGAACATACATAGGTCTAGGTTTGGTTCTCCATAATATTTCTATGGTCACATGGATATCTTTTCCTACGCCACTCAAATACACATTAGTAATTTCCAATAACCTCGTATAATATTAAACACATGAATTAGAATACACATCAAACACTTCGCATACAATTTACATTTGAACAATTCAATATATCTCTTATCCAAATAAATCCATATAAGCAATTATCATAATTCTCATAATTTTGGTCCACACATAAAACATACATCCTAATTCTATCATCATAATAAAGTCCTGCAAATCCAATAATGACATACATCATCTCCAATTTATCCTATTCTAGAATCATACAGAGTTCTATATCATGAAGCATCAACATTCATCAATGTTATCCAAATCATGGAATCATATAAGTTCTAAATCCAAACATAGCTGACATATGTTAAATCAAGATTATCCAATCAATGGATCTTTTAGGATTTCAAATTCATAACACATCAAAATGTACACCACAAGGTGCAATAACTCTATAACTTGGTTCAATTACTTTTCTCACCAATCTATCTGTCTAACACAGTCCATTCTTTTGAATTATAAAGCATTTATTAATAGGGTCAAACATGGTCAACTAAGTTAATCAAAGCTTGGTTTGGGGAAGGCCTTACATCCTCGTCCCCTAGAGTTTGACTTACTCCTGGAAGTCGCATGAGTAGAATTACGAAATAGGGACATAACATTTCCCACAATTTCAATGAGTTACTCAGAATCTTAACTTGCCTACTAGAAGGATGAAATACCAAAATCAACTTATTATTGTAATTAACTTACTATCTTCACAAGGTTAAGTTCTTAGTATTTTTATTACATTTCCCTTCGATCTCAGGTAGGTTTTTGCAAGGTTCTATCTTCCAACAACTTACATTAATGCGCCATCCAAACACACATCAACTTCCAAAATCAAGGTTACACATATTGAATTTCTAGGAGTTCTACTTTGTTTAGGATTTGTCTAAAAGCATGTTTATCCTACTATATTCTCGTCCATGCATGTAACTTAAGAAAATTGACATCACACTTAGCCACAACGAATCTACGTGTGCCTAATTTCACTCCTTGCGGTATTCTCCCTTGACACACTATCACTGGTTCAACGAACATGATAGATATTACACAAATCACATCACTAGGGCTAGTTATATCAACCATCAAATTGACCACTTGACACTTACAAAAATACAAGTTACTTCTGCCAAGTCCAAAAATAAAAATAAAAAAAAATGTCGGCAATTGAAAGATATTAAAACTAGAAACATGGCAAGTGCCATAGCTCATATAAAAAGAAACATAAATTTAGTGGTCCTCTCTTCATAAAAAAAAATTAAAAAAAAATAAAAGAAAGTTCTAGCCCCTAGGTCACAATATACTTTTCAAAGAAATTCAAACTCGAAACAAGATGACCATTTCAGCCATGCTATAGGGAGTAACCGCAGCACATCACCCAAGATCATACATCCTGAGTGTGTTAGGATGTGATTATTAGACTCTTGAGATTCTCAGATTATCTATATTCCTTTGTCATTTACGACATACCTTATATACATGAGATTGCAATTGTTTTAATAGATCATGTTTCATTTTAACCTTCACGTGATTGCTATCACAAGACACACTTTCTGACATGATTCGTTATCTATTTAGGGTTACTAACATCCATAATTTATATCTAGCAGGTGATTGCACTAACTCTACCATTCTTTGTCGATTCTTCTTGGTCTCCCATTACTTATCTTAATATGCTAAACCTTGGTTCAATGTTACGTGGTAACTCAAGCATCGACACTTTCATGTCTTACACACATGGTTGATAGTTGGGTAAAAAAAAATTGACACTTGTTTACTTAGAACCACTTAGGATTTGTATAATGTAATCATATAATTTTACTAGGGACATCGTTTGTTTTCTTAGCACCTTATGCCAGCTCCTTATATTTTCACCTCTAACATTCACTTGCCTTCATTAGGTAGGAGCTTGTTGTCAAAATTACAAACACTTAAGGTTAAGAGCCATTTGGGGTGGAATTATTGTCAAGTAAGGTCAATAATGGTTGACAACAATTTCTACCCACACATTTCATGACATAATTCAAACAACTCGGAGAGTGGACTTATTCTCTCCTACTTCACTTATGCAACTTGAAATCAAGGGGGTGTGCACTTGAAAAGTGGTCAACACCCATCCTTTTAATTAAAATTTAGTAAAAGGGAAGTTATCTCATTCCATATTACTTATTTATATTTACTTACTAGTCAAATTATCGCATATCACAACCTTCGATCTCTCCAATCTAAATAAATCATCTTACCATCCCAATATCCAGTTACCCAATTATGGTATAACATAAGGATGTCCAATAATTACCAATGTCTTAAGACTCCCGTAAATTCCAAGTTCTCCCTTAGCTAACCACATAATGCAGCTCCTTATCAATGTTCTCATAAAATATTTTATACTACCAACTAATTCTCATTAAAACTTTGGTATTATATTACTGTTATACTATCTTTCCCTAAGCCATATCCATCTGCACGTTGTTTCATCCATACTTAATGTTTTCGCATACTTTCACACTTGAGTGCCAAAATTTGCAAAGCTTCTTCGATTGTGCCTAGTAGTTAAATTGTGTTACATATTGTCTTGTACCTAATGGCTAACCATGACTGGGTTGCGCTTTTCTTCTTAGTTTTCTAAACGAATATTAGTTACTTATTCCTAGATTATAAGATCTTAATTCTTTTACACCCCTTGTACTTCAATGGGGATTTTTGTATGATTCCTAAATCAACTCTACTCTCTCCTCCATTATTTACTTTTTCCAAGATTATCTTCCCATAAAGGAACTAGTTGAGGTTTTACTTGCTTGTTTCCCCAATTATATAACCATGGATGAACTTAGGGTTTATTGTAAATACGTGTTGTTTTTTTTTTTACCCCAAAAGTTCATGCCTCCTTTTTCCTTATTTAACTCACCTATAGAATAATGGGGTTTTCTAATCAAGGGGATTACCATTCATACCTTTAGTTCTTATCTTTTTGGGCTATCCAGCTCTAGCTCCATTGTATTGCTTCAAGCATTGTCTAACAAATGCTCTTAATAAGAAGTCTAGCCTGACCACATTCTTAAGGTACCTAGTCATTAGGATAGGTTAATGCTTCTTTCCAAGATTCGCAAGAGTTCCCCTTAACTCTTCTTTATTTATGTCTTCTATGACGGCCTTGATCTTTTTATCCATCATAATTTCACATAGCTTAAAGACTTAACTTGAACTGTCTTGATCTTATTTATCTTGTTTATGGTGCTTACACCTAGGGTCTAACTATCTTGCTCAACTTGCCATGTCAATAACATATCTCGATGGATGGCATTCTTTTAGTTACCATCAGGGGTATTTTATTGAAGAATTAAATCCTCATACTTGATTTGATTAGGGCAATTATTGCATTTGGGTTCCAATTGAATGGTAACTTATAAGTACTAATGATCTAAATTTCGTTTATTAAATACCGAGAATACTTCATATAAATAAAAATTTCAAAATTTTGCAGCCTTTTGGGGTTTTATTATGCCATAAACCTTATGACTAATAAGTTCAAATTTCAGGGCTTTTAGTGACCCTTGGAACCCCTTGAATTGGTTATAGGTTGATCTATTGATTTACAAGGATTTTCACTTATGTTTCACTTTGTTATTTCGCAAGTTTTCCATCTAGGTGTTATACTTCAAGCCATAGTTTGGTTCCAACTAAGTTATGAATGTAGCCCATGTTCACCAGTGTATGAACCTAGGGCTCTGATACCAAAATGTCATGCCCAAACTTTGGGCAAAACACAGACAACAATTTTTTTTTTTAACACTTAAATATAAGTAACCCTAGCTTAATTAAAGGTGATGACTTAGCAAGTTGTCCAAAATGAATTCTTAATTGATATTAAAATGAGTTACTAGAGTGAGCGATGAAATAAAATCTAACAAGAAGCCTTAGGACTTGATAGGATTAAGAAAATTACTAACATGACAAATACGGTAACTCCCATTATCAAGTGGAACGAATAATTTTTATGAGGGTAATATTAAATTCACTCAAAAGTATCTTTCGTTTCAGTTGCGTTTATTAGTTCTTAATTAGATCTATTTCTACAAAAAAAAAAAACATTAATAAAATTACTTGGTCCGATACCAATTGTTTAATAAATATCAAGTTCCCATCATCTTGTTAATACATCCTTTCTTAATAATTTAGTTTAAATGTGGAATACTAAATAAATTAATTTATTACCTCATCAAATTTAGTCAATAGATTGATTTAATCAAAATTATCTAAAATAATTGACGGAGATATAATTAATCTCCAATAATCATCAATTGCTTTTAGGAACTAATTAATTTAGTCCTAGCACTTAGATTATATAGTCTAAGATTTTATTTTAATCAATAATTAAAATGTGCTTAAAATTAAATTGACAAAAGGGCCAATAAATTTCACGATGAATATTTACCTATAAGTTTTAAATAACTCCCCAGAGCCAATTTAATCTTCCCAATTTCCTATAAAAGTTCTAAATGTTTAGTCTTTGAAAATATTATTATATTTTTCATTTTTTATTTTTTTTAAATACCCTTCTGGCTACCAAAATAATCACTAGCCCATCTGTTTATTACGACATCAATAATTTATAACACTTAATTAATTATTCAAATTAAAATTTGTCTTATTCTTTTACATTTTTAACTATATATATATATATATATATATATATATATATATATATATATATATATATATATATATATATATATATATATATATATATATATATATATATATATATATAAACTTTAAATATGTTTCCACATATTATAAAAGTCGTGAAAACCCTAATTTTTTTATTATTATAAAAATAGAGTTTTATTCTTTTAATTCATTCATTCCTTATTGACCATATAACCCTAGCCTTACCCGGCTAGGGTTTTATAATTTAATTGTAACTTGAAATGTGCAGGGACCACGAGCGGCAGCCATGGCATTTGGTGGAGATCTATTTGGAGGTGGCGGCGGGCGTTCACGGCGCCACTCACTATGGGAAACCCCAGTGGCGGTGCCAACCACTATGGTCGTCCACAGTGGCGGCATTCCCCAACCGCACCGACCCCTGTGATAATCACAATGGGTTCGGCTCTATTTTTTTTTGTATAAAATATTTTATGTTTTTTAAAATTTGTTTAATTAGAATTTTTTTTTTTTTGTTTGCTTCAAATGTGTGTGTGTGTGTGTGTGTGTGTGTGTGTGTGTGTGTGTGTGTCTGTGTGTGTGTATTAAATAATTAGGTATATTTTAAAAGATGAAATACAAGTAAACATATATATATGTATATAATTTATTTTATATATAGATATATATATATATTTTTTGTTGCACAATAAATCTAGAGCAACCTCTATATGCAAAATATGATGATAGTTTATTTTGAAATATTTTTAACCGAATAGTTAAAGTCATTGGATTTAAGTCTATGTATATATTTTCTCTGTTTTAAAATACGTGCTACTAAATTCATCGATAGACTATTTTCTTTAAATTTATTTTCTACAGATATTTAACTGACAGATTTAAATAAATTTGTCCAGCAACTATATAAATAGGTTTTTTTATTTATTTAAAATAGATAGGCCATTTAACTTTAGGCTTGATTTTCTGCAAATAGATAAAATGACAGTTTCTAATAAAATTACACAGCAACTATAGAAATATAAAATTATTTTAAATCAATTAGTCCATTTAACATTGGATTTTATTTTCTGTAATTAAGTAATCTGCAGAATTCAATGAATTAAACAGCATCTATATAAATGACAAAATTCAATATTTTTTAACAGCAAATAAATGTTTTATTATTTAAATATAACCTTAGAGATATGCATAGGACATAAACTGATTCTTTTATTTTCAAAATTTACATGCTAAAATAAACTTTCATTTTCAAAAACTAACATGCATACTACTAATAAATTTTTAGCACTATAGGGTTCTAAATCCAAGGTAGACATTCCTTTTTATTTTGCAACCAATTATTCCTGAACGAGAATAATGCATAAACTTAGAGTACATTTTAAACACATTATATCTTATCATCACAAATGGGTGTAATACCCAACTAGTTTCTCAGATTCCATTAAAGAGGGCTTTATTAAAATAAATACATTTTCTTTTCAAAGTAACTACAATATATAGTTTTCAAATCACACCACTGCAACTTAAAAAAAAATATAAACCTATACTATTTCCGATTCTTTTTTTGCAACACAAAACTCCAGTACTTTTTACTTGTCCTTTTTCTTTCCTTCCAACAACCTGCAAATAATCAAAGGATATGACCATGGAGTGCTCACCTCCCAGCCTAGGCTAACTAGTAGCCACCCCCAAGCTTGGAGAACCAAGCCCTAGACAGGCAACACACATGCAAACACCAATAAACAAGGGAAAACAACCACAATCACATTCCCAACCAAGGCTACACTTCACCACACATTGTGATGACTTTTCAAGGGTGGTAGTGGACCAAGTACCCTGAGGAGACTGCAAGTATGGTAAAACATATAGCCACCTCATGGAAAACCAAAACATATAGCCACCTCATGGAAAACCAAATACATCAAGTATAACAACCCCACATTCCTTATGCCCCCCAAGGCATTCATGTCTTATTTCCCTCCTTATGACCCCCAATGCATAAACAAGCCATGCAGCAAGGGTCACGTAAAATCCCTTGTGATCACTCTCATAACAAGAGCCTCTCACTCGAGGGCTGTCACTTCTACCACCTACAAGAACATCCTCTCTCCCAAGAGTAGGAGGTCTTGATTACTCCCAAAACACATAAATTGCATAATCACAAAACACCAAATAAATTTTCAAGGAATACATGCAAGGCAAACTAGCCTTTAACACAAGCAATTCTTTCAATCCAACATGCAATAAGAAAACATTACAAGAAAGGTAGAACCAATCTTAAACTACCCAAAGGTATGCTAGTTTTGTTGAGGATGAGCAGCCCAATTCCACAAGTCTTTGCTTTCTACCCTTAGCCAAATTCTATATCCCAAATCTATCTTTTTCTTTTCAAAATTCTTTTATCTCCAAAAATGGAGAGTGGGTGATTACCCACAAAATCTCCCTTTCTAGCTTAAGAAGACACTAGTCAGAGTTCTCACCAGTTTCTAAAACTAAAAAGGAAGGTAAGGTAAAATGGGAAAAGGGAACTTTCATTCAAAGAGGAAGGTTAACCACTTAGCTCAAGCCTTCTAATTTCAATTTTCGCACAACTTAGAAAAGCCACTTTTTAGGGTGTCTAAATGGTCACATGAGAGTTGAAACATGCCTAAAATTACTCCTAACCCTTAGGTATACCTTATGGGCTTTATGAAACCCTAATAAACTACCCCTAAGAGTCCATTTAACCCTTTTTAAACCCCTCTGAAGTTAATTTTCGGGTCAAACCTAAGTTGACTACCCCAAAGATTCTCTACCTAAGCCAATTATGGAATCACATTAAATTTAATTGAAAAAGCTATAGTTAAACAATTCCCTCAAAGAGACAAATTTAAAAAATCCAACATAAATCAACACATGTGTCAAGTGACACAAAGAAAATACTTTTACAAAATTGCACATGAAATCTTGTCTCTTGTTGGATTTAAATATATCAAATAAATAACATTTAACACACATGCATCATTTACTATTACGAATAAAATACGACACAAACGGGGTGTTGTCTCTCCAAATAGACAAACCCTGGTTTTATGAACATACATAGGTCTAGGTTTGGTTGTCCATAATATTTCCATGGTCACGTGGATATCTTTTCCTGCGCCACTCAAATACACATTAGTAATTTCCAATAACCTCGTATAATATTAAACACATGAATTAGAATACACATCAAACATTTCGCATACAATTTACATTTGAACAATTCAATATATCTCTTATCCAAATAAATCCACATAAGCAATTATCATAATTCTCATAATTTTGGTCCACACATAAAACATACATCCTTATTCTATCATCATAATAAAGTCCTGCAAATCCAATAATGACATACATCATCTCCAATTTATCCTATTCTAGAATCATATAGAGTTCTATATCATGAAGCATCAACATTCATCAATGTTATCCAAATCATGGAATCATATAAGTTCTAAATCCAGACATAGCTGACATACATTAAATCAAGATTATCCAATCAATAGATCTTTTAGGATTTCAAATTCATAACACATCAAAATGTACACCACAAGGTGCAATAACTCTATAACTTGGTTCAATTACTTTTCTCACCAATCTATCTATCTAACACAGTCCATTCTTTTGAATTATAAAACATTTATTAATAGGGTCAAACATGGTCAACTAAGTTAATTAAAGCTTGGTTTGGGGAAGGTCTTACACTTCTAACAGTCAAAATAACTTTTATTGAGTTATTCTTTTGTTCCCATGTGCCTTCACAAGACTATGGAGATTTTTGTAAGCCCTTTTTCCTTTTTCCCTTTTGAGATTTAAAGCTATATTGTATCATCTCTAATCTAATTCTAGTACTACAAATTTGTTGATGATTCTTTATCCATTGTCTAGCTTGTTATGAGATAACCTATTTTCAACATACTCTATCCATTATTGTCTTCTTTTGAAACTTCACACTAATTAAAACTGAAACGTTCTTTCATGAAGGCTACTTTCTTTGATTTTGAATGAAACTCTCAATCATATCCCTTGACTTGATTTATTCCATGGATTGGTTTCTAACTGAAATTAGGCCTAGCTTGCATCTCCATCTCATATTATTGGATCTACATCTTTGTATTGTCCTTGTCAACATCATAAATGTTACTAGGGCTCTTTCTTTTCCAGAGAAAATTCCGAATTTGGGTTGTATTAAGGTTATAACTACCCTCTATGACTAACATTTTTCATTGGACTGTTTTTATACCATTGACAACTGCAATTTTTTATTCTAAAATTCTTTCTCGACTACCTTCTATTATCTCGAGGAAGTATCTTGGAACAAACCTTTTAATTAAAGCATGGCCCCTATCATGATTACTATAGGATTTTTATTTTTTGTAGGTTTGAGAATCTTTTGTATTACTACTCATGGTCATTTGACTGTTGCATCTCTCATGAAGACTGTATCTTTTTGCTTCTTTCACCTACTAGCCTTTATCTTTCCCACAAAAAATAAGTAAACACTATCATTGAGACTTGTGGTTGGTATTTTATCTTTATAATGTGGCCTACCATATTTAACACTAGCATAAAGTCTTTTTCTATGATTGGTCTGCAACCTATATGAGATTGTTTCTCATATATCATTGCATTTTGGATGTCATTTTGACATATGGATTCATAACCCTATCTCAAACCTTATTACACATGGGGTTCTCAATGATTGTATTGCATCCTATCAATACACTTTTCATGGATGACTTGTCCATCTCATTTATCATTCATGATAACCTTCATCCATATATTTTCTCTATACTAAAGTGGTTACAAATCCTTTACTACTTTACCATGCATGTATCTTTCTCCATCCCTAAGCATTGACATTTTTCAAAGACTATCATTATTACAAGGGCTATCAAATAGGGTTGATTTTAATGAAATATTGTAGAGTATATGCCTTGTGCTTGGGTGACTGAGAGGTCATCTTTAATTTACTGCTATCATGGATTCCTATGGTATTTAGACTAACTTTGTGCTAGAACTGCTCTTTTGTTGTCAATTTTGATTGGTGATTGTCCTTGATCTTAGATTCTGATTTTGTCATTATTCCATCTTTCCCAAACTTTTGTTATGACTGTGTATGTCATATGGACTATGTATGTTGCATTATTTGACTATCAAAATACTATATCAACTATATTCTCAAGTTTTAACACTTCCATTTTTCCCTTTTATTGTTAGGACTATATATGCCTTCCTTTTAGACCTATACTCTGTTGTTCACAACCTCTGTCGTACATGCTTGGTATTACTGGAAATTTGTCATTGATCTTAGATATCTATGGTGTTGCACTATTTACTTTTTATATGAATGATTGAATGCATCTGTATTTCGATGTAATGGTCTTTGATCTTAGTGTCAAAACCCTATTTACCTATCATTTGACAATGAACTCCTTTGTTTTCATACCTATGTTTTACCTTCATGACAATGAACAAAACAACTTGTTTCTTCTCAATGGATGTCTTAATAGTGTAAGGGATTATCCACCTTCTTCAACATAACATCTAATCATCATGAATCCTCTTGATCTACTCATTGTGTTGTTGATCATGACTAGTATAAGCTCATTCATGATTTATTTTCATATTATAGTCTAGTAGTTTCCCAACCTCCTTCAAACTCTATCATTATATTTGCAAACTCTTAATCTTTTTGGGACTATCTATCTGGATACGATCCTCACTGTCATGGTTGATCCTTCTATTCTTTGAATTGTGATTTAAAACTAGGGACCTTATTGACTGTCATATGCTCTGAAATGCTATAACAGTGGTTGTAAAGTCATAGTGCCTTTTGTATGTTCTAAATACTCCTTGTCTATATTTTTCATTGCATTTTAGCATCTCACTATCATTTTGAATGTCATTGTTTGATTTTTTTGGCCATAATATTTAATGGTAACCTTCCTTATTGGTTGTCTTGAAGAAGCATTGTCTTTCATGGTACTTGTGTTCCTCTGAGTTTGGCTTGAAAAGTCTCCTATAGAATATGAACCTTCTATGTTTAATGGCATTGCTTAGATAGTTATCTCAATTCATAACTAAAGCTTGAAGGGTTCATAACTGCACTAAGACTGTTAGAACTACTTCAAAATCCCTCCACTTTGTTAGGCCTTGAAGTGATATTTACATTATTCAATCAAGTGGTGAATTAAACCCCTTTAGTGGTTGCATGATAGAGTCTAACTGTTCATATGAACTTCAAGAAGTAAAAATGTTTGGAACTCAGTTTAAGTAAACAAAACTTGTTTGCCTATTTGGCACTTTCAACTCATATTAAGATATCATTAGATATTCTAAGAATACACTTTGATGGCTCATGACAATGATATGACTACTACATAAATAAATTTCAAGCCCCTCTTATGCCTTTGAATTGATTCATGATGATGCAACTGAGTATTAAAGTATTTGCATTATATTTTGATTGATCACCGAGCTTTCTAGTTGTTAGGATAACCTGTGGACAACTGAGAGAGGGGGGGGGGGGGTTGAATTAGTTGTCAATAGATTATATCAATTAAACCACTTTATAACCTTTAACCAAAGCACATAAACATTGAATACCGGAATAGCAGAAATAGATACCGGTAAGCAATAAAACTTAAGAATGAAATAGATAATCAACACAATGTGACCATACCACATAACACCATGATTTGTACGTGGAAAACCTGGTAAAGGGAAAAACCATGGTGGGAATCATACCCACGATCAAATGATACTTCTGTAGAAAGTGTGATACAATGAGGGGCCTACACATGCCGGAAGGCACACTGCCTAGAGCGTATTGCTCATTACAAAAGAGTCTCACTGACTACAGAGAGGTTATAACCACCTCAAAATAATTGGACAATAATCCAAATGAATGAACTTCTAGAGATAGCATCTACCATATCTGATTACAGTCTTGGTTTAGCTCAATAACAGAGGCCTTTGACCTCTTACATAAACCCAATTTGATCTTCAATGATCGACCAAATCTCCTTCATATATGATATTACATTTCCATTCCATACCCATACCCATGATCTACAATGAGATCTTACATCAATTTGTACCAACCCTAAGGCCTAAACCAATTAGGTCAGCCACCTAAAAGATATTATAGTAAGTTCATTACATATATCCATATTACAATGATATGCAATGTTGACTTTAGACCAAAACAACATTAACCAATCCATAAATCATCCCAGTAACGTGTAGAGAACACGTTAACATGATACCGGTCCATAACCTAGATAGGTACCGAACATAATCTAGGTCCACACGCTAAAGCGATATCTCCAACCAGTCAAGGCATGATCAAATAGCATCTTCAACATCCTGAATTCCATCTAGAAGCCACACAAACACCACATATGCATACTGTCAAAATATTCTCTGTAAAAGCTCTGTCGGTAAAACCTTAAACCCTTACCGCTATAGGCTGACTAGAGTGTATGATAGCATCTGATCACCAAGTCAGTATAAACTGACCAAAACATGCTAAAAAACATGTAACACATAAAACTAAACATACTCCATTGATCCAAATATGCTGGAAGTGTCGAACAGATTGTCCTTTCTATCGATAACACTAGATCTTCTGCCGGTAACCAAAACCTGTATGTCAGTAACCAACCATAACAACTAGTGTTGACATCAATGACAAAACATCAATGCAACACATAATCAATTCCTCCATATTGCCAACAATCTCCCCCTTTGGAATTCATGGCAACACTAGATGTGAAAAAAAAAAACATCTAAGTGCCAAGAAGTGCCAAACATTTCTCATGAAAAACTGACTCTCCCCGAGGAGTGCACTCCAATCTGAATCTCTCTCCCATAAACATTATTTTTCACATATAACTCTCCCCCTTTGAGATCAATGCCAAAGATATGACATAGATATCAAAATTATGTGAATCTCAAAGTTGACTACTCCCCCTGAGTAGTAGCACCACTAAATCAATCTAGAGAAAAGGATAAAGTTGATGATCCATACTAGAATGATGCACTGCACCATCAGCTAAGTTTCTGTCGGAGGGGTAGACACCCCTATCCTATCTCTCAAATATTCAAATGATTCTTTAGACAACGGTTTAGTGAATATGTATGCAATCTGCTCTTTAGTGTTCACATAAACCAATTTGACTTCCTTTTCTTCTACCTCATCCTTTAGAAAGTTATACTTTATTGATATGTGCTTATTTTTAGAGTGAAATACCAAATTCTTAAACATGTCAATAGCTGCAGAGTTATCACAGTAGATAACTACCAGTTCACTACAATTTACCTTGATATCCTTCAACATTTTCTTCATCCACGGGACTTGTGTACAATTAGTTGTTGTTGCAACATATTCAGCTTCTGTAGTAGATAAAGAAATGCATGACTATTTTTTGTTGATCCATGAAAACAGTTTCTTTCCAAGAAAGAAAGCTCCACTAGAAATGCTCTTCCTGTCATCAGTATCTCCTGCCCAATCTAAATCTATATATGCACATAAAGTGAAGTTATGATCTCTAGAGTACCATAAGCCATATTTTGTTGTTCCTTGCAAATACCAGAATATCCTCTTTACTACACATTCATGATTTTCTTTAGGATTACTTTGATATCTTGAAACAATACTTACTGCATTCATAATATTTGGTCTAGTCTAAGTTAGATATAACAAGCCACCAATCATAGACTTATACCATGTCGAATTTATTGATGCATATGTGTCTTTGATAGATAATTTCTCACTGGCCACCATAGGAGTACTTACTGGTTTGGAGTTATCCATACCAAACTTCTTCAACAATTCCCTTAGATACTTAGTTTGATAGATAAAGATGACTTTGTCAGTTTGAGTAATCTACAAACCTAAGAAAAATCTCATTTCACCAATCATGGACATTTCAAATTCATTCTTCATTCTATTAGAGAATTCCATGCACCATTTATCTTCTCCTCCAAAGATGATATCATCAACAAACACTTCAATAATCAGAATATCATCATCGGTGATATTGTAATATAAATTACTGTCAACACTGCCTCTAGTAAAACCAAGCTTCAAAATATATTTATCCAGCCTTGCATACCAAGCTTTAGGAGCTTGTTTCAATCCATATAATGTTTTCCTTAACCTACAGACAATATCTTTGTCATCTGTCAGTGTGATGAGGAGGTATAATAGAAGTGGTCTTATTTTGAGGTTGGTGGACTTTTGTTCTCAATGTACTTCCCAAATCAATCCCTAGGCACAAATGGGATTCTTTTAAACCTTTCTCCTATCTCCTCCTCTCTATTCAACACTACTTGCACCCTATTGTATTGCACATCACTCCTCCTTACCTTCCATGCTAAGGCATTCAAATCTAAAATGAAATCCTCTTGTGTGTCACTAAAAATGAACAAGTTTGGTTGTCCAACTGGCTGAATCTCCTAACTTCCAGGAACGGGCAACTGTTGGAGAACCATGGTTTATCTAACCTTGTTTTCACCTTTTAAGGATTTCAATCATATTAATATGTTGGATGAGCATCTGGACAGGTTTGCAAAGTCTGATGACTATCCCTCACCTTTTCAAGAGTGAAAATATCCAAGTTGGATGCAATGAGCGTTGTTCTACTCAAGGCAACTTCTAGGTTCAAATGGTCATTTTGATCAAATGACTTAATGCAATGCTATGGAGCTTGTAGTAGGGTGTCTCAGGTCTTAACTTATCAGTTTTGATGATTTGAAACAATCATTCACTTCTCCTTCCTTACCGATTTCATGAAATTGTCAAATTAGCCCCAAAAAGGCTACTAGGATTAGCCCTAGTTTTTAGTGAAAATTGTTCACCCTGCTCAATCTGCTAAACTTCATGGAAAACCCTTGGAGATGTGGTCAATTGATGATGAAAACTCAAGGATTTTTGCTATGGCAAGTACTATACGGACTGTTTGAGGACTGTCCCACAAAATAGGCACTTTTCAAGGGTTTTTGAGGGTTTTAGTGAGGGTTTGCAATTTAAAGGCCTTCTCCATGATACTAGACCCAATTTAAATGTTTTAAACCTTGCTATGACATATACCAAACACTCCCAAGGATTCAAACCCTATCTTAGAATGCTGTTATTATGTCAAACAAATGCCATACTGCTGCTTTTACACAGAAATAACAGTCTAGAGGACTGAGACAGCAATGTTTTAAGGTTTTGCATACATTTTCAACATTGGTAAACCAAATATAATGAAATTCTATCAAATATAGATGCAAAAATGACTTGAAATAAGTTGGAACAACCTGCAAAACAAATAGGAAAGGATTTTTTATAACTGTTGTTCATTCACCCGCCATCACTGCACTTTGACAGTCTTAAAACTGATAAAACTTTCTTTCTTTGTTTCGATTTACTTCTTCACCCTATCCCTGGCCTGCAAAATGGTGTTAATAGCAAGGTAAAACAATGCATATAGCCTCTTCAAAGATCTTGTAAGTTTGAACACTTAAAAGGATGACAGCAATATAAGACTATGACAGAGAATACACTTTTCTAGGATCCTTATTTAGGTCCTTACAACCAAATTGTGCATCTTGTCTTCTTAGCATTGAAAACACTTGTAAATACATTCCCATGATGCATAAAAGAGGAATCCATCATTCCATACTGTCCATTAGGGAGGTTGGCAATGAGGTCTTAACAATGAAACAGTGACACACTATTTTACAATCTGATCACACCTTTGCTTCTTGCATCCAACCAAGTCATGAGAGAGACAAGGATGGTAAAATGCAATAATAACTCTTGCCAACTTAATTCTTCTTCAACATTTCAAAGTACAGTGCTATGAACAGCAAAGTACCATTCAAACAACTTTACAAATACCCAAGCCAAGTTGTTCACTTCACATACTTGCCATGGGCTTACAAACACTTGTGCATTACTAGAAAAGGAAAATAGATGTATGATACAGTATGTACAAAGGGTCCAACAAATTTCCTCAAAGCCATGGATGAATAGACTTTGAAGAAACTAGTTGGACCATGAAAGACCTTCCATTGGAACCACAAAACAGTACCTTTCTCAAGAGCACTTCAAACAAAACTTGTTCCAAATCACTACTCAAAAATCAAAGGAGATCACACCAATTAAAAATAGGAGTAGTACGGACTCATGAAGCCATGGTACGGACTGTACTCTCAAAAGTGCAGGAAACTAGTTAAAACTCACAAAAACAAGAGCAAAACAAGTATTTCTTTTACTTTTCCAACATGAACCACACATACAATGATGGGAACATGGTTTTTATACATGTTCCAACTTATTGAAGCCCTTGTATGGATAGGTACAGGCTAGAACTAACCAAAACCACCAAAAATCACTTTTTTTGCACTTTTTGACAACTTTTGACAACTTTTGTTGCTCAAAAGTTGCATGTTGACTCCTGGTGACTTGGAACTCAAAACAATGACTCAACATCATTAGAAACACTAAATAAACATTCTCCAATGCCTTTCAAGGCTTTACAACATCAAAAATTCAAAAATGCTCATTTGGATCCAAAATTGACAGTTTTTGGCCCACTGAGAAAAAAACAAAAATCTTGGAAACTCTTAAACAAAAATGAGTTCAAAACCTTATTACACCACAAAAAAAACCTATTAAACCTAGTAGAAGCATAAAATAAACACACATGCTTAATTTGCAACAAAATGCTATACCTGCTAGGATTTGAGCATTCAGGTGCTCCTGCACCACAGTGAAAATCCATCAGGCTACTCAATGTATACTTCTTCCTCAAGTTCACCATTCAAAAATGCACATTTGACATTCATTTGATAGACCTTATAGTTCTTATATGCTACATAGGCAAGAAATAGTCTAACAACTTCAATTCTAGCTACAGGTGCAAATGTCTCACCATAATCAATTCCTTCCATTTGAGAATATCCTTTACAAAACAGTCTAGCCTTGTTTGCCAATTTAGCTTCCATCATCATGGTTCTTTCTTCATCCAAAATGGTTATATTCTTCCTTTCCACTACTCCATTCTACTGAGGAGTCCAAAGTGCAAATAATTGTCTCCTAATTCCATTTGTCTCACAATAACTGTTAAATTCATGAGAAGTGAACTCACTGCCTTGATCTGATCTCAAACATTTGATTTTCAATCCAGTTTCAATTTCCACCTTTTCTTTAAAGATCTTTAATTTCTCAAACACTTCTGACTTCTCCCTTAGAAAAGTCACCCACATCATTCTAGAATAATCATCAATTATTAGCATGAAATATATATCATCTTGAAAGCTTCTGGTCCTTGTTGGACCACATAAGTTAGTATGAATCAAATCAAGCACATCGTTAGATTTATCATGTATG